>NC_058082.1:483368716-483636216 GCF_014858855.1 Bufo gargarizans
GTGCCGATATTCGCATGTGCGCTAATAAAATCGCCTTACGAAGATTCGCGCCTCAATCACTTTCTAGGCAATGTGAGTAAGATCTGAGCTGTTGGACCTTTGGGAAACAATCAATTATATGTGTACTGTAATTTTGTGGGGGGGGGGGAAAAAACAAAAAACGAATATTCGTTTTTACGAATATATAGCACTATATTCGAAATATTCGCGAAATCGCGAAGTTGCGATATTCGCGAAAAAAATTTGCTTTTCGAATATTCGCGCTCAACACTACCCAGCACCCAGGCAGAGGAGAGAGGTCCCGTAACAGACAATCTGGCTTCATGTCAGCAGAGAATCAGTCTGCATGTCATAGCAGAGAATGAGGCTTCACGTCAGCCACCACTGCAACAGTCCATTGGCATATATTTAGGCCCAGCACACACACAGGCAGAGGAGAGAGGTCCAGTAACAGAGAATCTGGCTTCATGTCAGCAGAGAATCAGTCTGCATGTCATAGCAGAGAATGAGGCTTCACGTCACCCACCACTGCAACAGTCCATTGGCATATATTTAGGCCTAGCACACAGGCAGAGCAGAGAGGTCCCGTAACAGACAATCTGGCTTCATGTCAGCAGAGAATCAGTCTGCATGTCATAGCAGAGAATGAGGCTTCACGTCACCCACCACTGCAACAGTCCATTGGCATATATTTAGGCCTAGCACACAGGCAGAGCAGAGAGGTCCCGTAACAGACGATCTGGCTTCATGTCAGCAGAGAATCAGTCTGCATGTCATAGCAGAGAATGAGGCTTCACGTCACCCACCACTGCAACAGTCCATTGGCATATATTTAGGCCTAGCACACAGGCAGAGCAGAGAGGTCCCGTAACAGACAATCTGGCTTCATGTCAGCAGAGAATCAGTCTGCATGTCATAGCAGAGAATCAGGCTTCACGTCAGCCACCACTGCAACAGTCCATTGTCATAAATTTAGGCCCAGCATCCAGGCAGAGGAGAGAGGTCCCGTAACAGACAATCTGGCTTCATGTCAGCAGAGAATTAGTCTGCATGTCATAGCAGAGAATCAGGCTTCATGTCAGCCACCACTGCAACAGTCCATTGGCATATATTTAGGCCCAGCACCCAGGCAGAGGAGGGAGGTCCCGTAACAGAGAATCTGTCTTCATGTCAGCAGAGAATCAGTCTGCATGTCATAGCAGAGAATGAGGCTTCACGTCAGCCACCACTGCAACAGTCCATTGGCATATATTTAGGCCTAGCACACAGGCAGAGCAGAGAGGTCCCGTAACAGACAATCTGGCTTCATGACAGCAGAGAATCAGTCTGCATGTCATAGCAGAGAATGAGGCTTCACGTCAGCCACCACTGCAACAGTCCATTGGCATATATTTAGGCCTAGCACACAGGCAGAGCAGAGAGGTCCCGTAACAGACAATCTGGCTTCATGACAGCAGAGAATCAGTCTGCATGTCATAGCAGAGAATGAGGCTTCACGTCACCCACCACTGCAACAGTCCATTGGCATATATTTAGGCCTAGCACACAGGCAGAGCAGAGAGGTCCCGTAACAGACAATCTGGCTTCATGACAGCAGAGAATCAGTCTGCATGTCATAGCAGAGAATGAGGCTTCACGTCACCCACCACTGCAACAGTCCATTGGCATATATTTAGGCCTAGCACACAGGCAGAGCAGAGAGGTCCCGTAACAGACAATCTGGCTTCATGTCAGCAGAGAATCAGTCTGCATGTCATAGCAGAGAATGAGGCTTCACGTCGCCCACCACTGCAACAGTCCATTGGCATATATTTAGGCCTAGCACACAGGCAGAGCAGAGAGGTCCCGTAACAGACAATCTGGCTTCATGTCAGCAGAGAATCAGTCTGCATGTCATAGCAGAGAATCAGGCTTCACGTCAGCCACCACTGCAACAGTCCATTGTCATAAATTTAGGCCCAGCACCCAGGCAGAGCAGAGAGGTCCCGTAACAGACAATCTGGCTTCATGTCAGCAGAGAATCAGTCTGCATGTCATAGCAGAGAATGAGGCTTCACGTCAGCCACCACTGCAACAGTCCATTGGCATATATTTAGGCCCAGCACACACACAGGCAGAGGAGAGAGGTCCAGTAACAGAGAATCTGGCTTCATGTCAGCAGAGAATCAGTCTGCATGTCATAGCAGAGAATGAGGCTTCACGTCACCCACCACTGCAACAGTCCATTGGCATATATTTAGGCCTAGCACACAGGCAGAGCAGAGAGGTCCCGTAACAGACAATCTGGCTTCATGTCAGCAGAGAATCAGTCTGCATGTCATAGCAGAGAATGAGGCTTCACGTCACCCACCACTGCAACAGTCCATTGGCATATATTTAGGCCTAGCACACAGGCAGAGCAGAGAGGTCCCGTAACAGACGATCTGGCTTCATGTCAGCAGAGAATCAGTCTGCATGTCATAGCAGAGAATGAGGCTTCACGTCACCCACCACTGCAACAGTCCATTGGCATATATTTAGGCCTAGCACACAGGCAGAGCAGAGAGGTCCCGTAACAGACAATCTGGCTTCATGTCAGCAGAGAATCAGTCTGCATGTCATAGCAGAGAATCAGGCTTCACGTCAGCCACCACTGCAACAGTCCATTGTCATAAATTTAGGCCCAGCACCCAGGCAGAGGAGAGAGGTCCCGTAACAGACAATCTGGCTTCATGTCAGCAGAGAATTAGTCTGCATGTCATAGCAGAGAATCAGGCTTCATGTCAGCCACCACTGCAACAGTCCATTGGCATATATTTAGGCCCAGCACCCAGGCAGAGGAGGGAGGTCCCGTAACAGAGAATCTGTCTTCATGTCAGCAGAGAATCAGTCTGCATGTCATAGCAGAGAATGAGGCTTCACGTCAGCCACCACTGCAACAGTCCATTGGCATATATTTAGGCCTAGCACACAGGCAGAGCAGAGAGGTCCCGTAACAGACAATCTGGCTTCATGACAGCAGAGAATCAGTCTGCATGTCATAGCAGAGAATGAGGCTTCACGTCACCCACCACTGCAACAGTCCATTGGCATATATTTAGGCCTAGCACACAGGCAGAGCAGAGAGGTCCCGTAACAGACAATCTGGCTTCATGACAGCAGAGAATCAGTCTGCATGTCATAGCAGAGAATGAGGCTTCACGTCAGCCACCACTGCAACAGTCCATTGGCATATATTTAGGCCTAGCACACAGGCAGAGCAGAGAGGTCCCGTAACAGACAATCTGGCTTCATGTCAGCAGAGAATCAGTCTGAATGTCATAGCAGAGAATCAGGCTTCACGTCAGCCACCACTGCAACAGTCCATTGTCATAAATTTAGGCCCAGCACCCAGGCAGAGGAGAGAGGTCCCGTAACAGACAATCTGGCTTCATGTCAGCAGAGAATTAGTCTGCATGTCATAGCAGAGAATCAGGCTTCATGTCAGCCACCACTGCAACAGTCCATTGGCATATATTTAGGCCTAGCACACAGGCAGAGGAGAGGTTCATTCAACTTTGGGTAGCCTCGCAATATAATGGTAAAATGAAAATAAAAATAGGATTGAATGAGGAAGTGCCCTGGAGTCCAATAATATATGGTTATGGGGAGGTAGTTAATGTCTAATCTGGACAAGGGACGGACAGGTCCTGTGGGATCCATGCCTGGTTCATTTTTATGAACGTCAGCTTGTCCACATTGGCTGTAGACAGGCGGCTGCGTTTGTCTGTAATGACGCCCCCTGCCGTGCTGAATACACGTTCAGACAAAACGCTGGCTGCCGGGCAGGCCAGCACCTCCAAGGCATAAAAGGCTAGCTCTGGCCACGTGGACAATTTAGAGACCCAGAAGTTGAATGGGGCCGAACCATCAGTCAGTACGTGGAGGGGTGTGCACACGTACTGTTCCACCATGTTAGTGAAATGTTGCCTCCTGCTAACACGTTGCGTATCAGGTGGTGGTGCAGTTAGCTGTGGCGTGTTGACAAAAGTTTTCCACATCTCTGCCATGCTAACCCTGCCCTCAGAGGAGCTGGCCGTGACACAGCTGCCTTGGCGACCTCTTGCTCCTCCTCTGCCTTGGCCTTGGGCTTCCACTTGTTCCCCTGTGACATTTGGGAATGCTCTCAGTAGCGCGTCTACCAACGTGCGCTTGTACTCGCGCATCTTCCTATCACGCTCCAGTGCAGGAAGTAAGGTGGGCACATTGTCTTTGTAGCGTGGATCCAGCAGGGTGGCAACCCAGTAGTCCGCACAGGTTAAAATGTGGGCAACTCTGCTGTCGTTGCGCAGGCACTGCAGCATGTAGTCGCTCATGTGTGCCAGGCTGCCCAGGGATAAGGACAAGCTGTCCTCTGTGGGAGGCGTATCGTCATCGTCCTGCCTTTCCCCCCAGCCACGCACCAGTGATGGACCCGAGCTGCGTTGGGTGCCACCCCGCTGTGACCATGCTTCATCCTCATCCTCCTCCACCTCCTCCTCATCCTCGTCCTCCTCGTCCTCCAGTAGTGGGCCCTGGCTGGCCACATTTGTACCTGGCCTCTGCTGTTGCCAAAAACCTCCCTCTGAGTCACTTCGAAGAGACTGGCCTGAAAGTGCTAAAAATGACCCCTCTTCCTCCTCCTCCTCCTCCTCCTCCTGGGCCACCTCCTCTTCCATCATCGCCCTAAGTGTTTTCTCAAGGAGACATAGAAGTGGTATTGTAACGCTGATAACGGTGTCATCGCCACTGGCCATGTTGGTGGAGTACTCGAAACAGCGCAACAGGGCACACAGGTCTCGCATGGAGGCCCAGTCATTGGTGGTGAAGTGGTGCTGTTCTGTAGTGCGACTGACCCGTGCGTGCTGCAGCTGAAACTCCACTATGGCCTGCTGCTGCTCGCACAGTCTGTCCAGCATGTGCAAGGTGGAGTTCCACCTGGTGGGCACGTCGCATATGAGGCGGTGAGCGGGAAGGCCGAAGTTACGCTGTAGCGCAGACAGGCGAGCAGCAGCAGGATGTGAACGCCGGAAGCGCGAACAGACGGCCCGCACTTTATGCAGCAGCTCTGACATGTCGGGGTAGTTGTGAATGAACTTCTGCACCACCAAATTCAGCACATGCGCCAAGCAAGGGATGTGTGTCAAATTGGCTAGTCCCAGAGCTGCAACGAGATTTCGCCCATTATCACACACCACCAGGCCGGGCTTGAGGCTCACCGGCAGCAACCACTCGTCGGTCTGTTGTTCTATACCCCGCCACAACTCCTGTGCGGTGTGGGGCCTGTCCCCCAAACATATGAGTTTCAGAATGGCCTGCTGACGTTTACCCCGGGCTGTGCTGAAGTTGGTGGTGAAGGTGTGTGGCTGACTGGATGAGCAGGTGGAAGAAGAGGAGGAGGAAGCCGAGAAGGAGGAGGTGGCAACAGGAGGCAAAGAATGTTGCCCTGCGATCCTTGGCGGCGGAAGGACGTGCGCCAAACAGCTCTCCGCCTGGGGCCCAGCTGCCACTACATTTACCCAGTGTGCAGTTAGGGAGATATAGCGTCCCTGGCCGTGCTTACTGGTCCACGTATCTGTGGTTAGGTGGACCTTGCCACAGATGGCGTTGCGCAGTGCACACTTGATTTTATCGGATACTTGGTTGTGCAGGGAAGGCACGGCTCTCTTGGAGAAGTAGTGCCGGCTGGGAACAACATACTGTGGGACAGCAAGCGACATGAGCTGTTTGAAGCTGTCTGTGTCCACCAGCCTAAATGACAGCATTTCATAGGCCAGTAGTTTAGAAATGCTGGCATTCAGGGCCAGGGATCGAGGGTGGCTAGGTGGGAATTTACGCTTTCTATCAAATGTTTGTGAGATGGAGAGCTGAACGCTGGCGTGTGACATGGTTGAGACGCTTGGTGACGGAGGTGGTGGTGGTGGTGTTGGTGGTACATCCCCTGTTTGCTGGGCGGCAGGTGCCAACGTTCCTCCAGAGGCGGAGGAAGAGGCCGAGGCGGCAGCAGCAGAATAGGCCGAGGCGGCAGCAGCAGAAGAGGTAGCAGGGGGAGCCTGAGTGACTTCCTTGGTTTTAAGGTGTTTACTCCACTGCAGTTCATGCTTTGCATGCAGGTGCCTGGTCATGCAGGTTGTGCTCAGGTTCAGAACGTTAATGCCTCGCTTCAGGCTCTGATGGCACAGCGTGCAAACCACTCGGGTCTTGTCGTCAGCACATTGTTTGAAGAAGTGCCATGCCAGGGAACTCCTTGAAGCTGCCTTTGGGGTGCTCGGTCCCAGATGGCGGCGGTCAGTAGCAGGCGGAGTCTCTTGGCGGCGGGTGTTCTGCTTTTGCCCACTGCTCCCTCTTTTGCTACGCTGTTGGCTCGGTCTCACCACTGCCTCTTCCTCCGAACTGTGAAAGTCAGTGGCACGACCTTCATTCCATGTGGGGTCTAGGACCTCATCGTCCCCTGCATCGTCTTCCACCCAGTCTTGATCCCTGACCTCCTGTTCAGTCTGCACACTGCAGAAAGACGCAGCAGTTGGCACCTGTGTTTCGTCATCATCAGAGACATGCTGAGGTGGTATTCCCATGTCCTCATCATCAGGAAACATAAGTGGTTGTGCGTCAGTGCATTCTATGTCTTTCACCGCTGGGGAAGGGCTAGGTGGATGCCCTTGGGAAACCCTGCCAGCGGAGTCTTCAAACAGCATAAGAGACTGCTGCATAACTTGAGGCTGAGACAGTTTCCCTGGTATGCATGGGGGTGATGTGACAGACTGATGGGGTTGGTTTTCAGGCGCCATCTGTGCGCTTTCTGCAGAAGACTGGGTGGGAGATAATGTGAACGTGCTGGATCCACTGTCGGCCACCCAATTGACTAATGCTTGTACCTGCTCAGGCCTTACCATCCTTAGAACGGCATTGGGCCCCACCATATATCGCTGTAAATTCTGGCGGCTACTGGGACCTGAGGTAGTTGGTACACTAGGACGTGTGGATGTGGCAGAACGGCCACGTCCTCTCCCAGCACCAGAGGGTCCACTAACACCACCACGACCATGTCCACGTCCGCGTCCCTTACTAGATGTTTTTCTCATTGTTATGGTTCACCACAACAACAAATATATTATTTGGCCCAATGTATTGTATTCAAATTCAGCGGGATATAAATTTGAGGCCTAGTATTTAGGCGCTGGGTGACCGGTATGGATTTAGTGACAGAATTAGACTTGGAAATGCACAGAAGCGTGTGTGTGAAGTTATTCTGAATGACCCTATGTGCACCTTGAATATTATATACCCTTTTAGGGATAGATTTCAAATAGCTCTGATATAGCAGAAACCACTAAATTATGAAATTGCTAAATTGGGAATTGTATTTCAACCCAGAACAAGAAATGTGCTTGAACGGACACTAAATAACTCGCCCAGCTACAGCACTAAGGACAGATTTAGCTGGATATAAATTTGAGGCCTAGTATTTAGGCGCTGGGTGACAGGTATGGGTTTAGTGACAGAATTAGACTTGGAAATGCACAGTAGCGGGTGTGTGAAGTTATTCTGAATGTCCCTATGTGCACCTTCAATATGATCTACCCTTTTAGGGATAGATTTCAAATAGCTCTGATATAGCAGAAACCACTAAATTATGAAATTGCTAAATTGGGAATTGTATTTCAACCCAGAACAAGAAATGTGCTTGAACGGACACTAAATAACTCGCCCAGCTACAGCACTAAGGACAGATTTAGCTGGATATAAATTTGAGGCCTAGTATTTAGGCGCTGGGTGACAGGTATGGGTTTAGTGACAGAATTAGACTTGGAAATGCACAGTAGCGGGTGTGTGAAGTTATTCTGAATGTCCCTATGTGCACCTTCAATATGATCTACCCTTTTAGGGATAGATTTCAAATAGCTCTGATATAGCAGAAACCACTAAATTATGAAATTGCTAAATTGGGAATTGTATTTCAACCCAGAACAAGAAATGTGCTTGAACGGACACTAAATAACTCGCCCAGCTACAGCACTAACGACAGATTTAGCTGGATATGAATTTGAGGCCTAGTATTTAGGCGCTGGGTGACAGGTATGGGTTTAGTGACAGAATTAGACTTGGAAATGCACAGTAGCGGGTGTGTGAAGTTATTCTGAATGACCCTATGTGCACCTTGAATATTATATACCCTTTAAGGGATAGATTTCAAATAGCTCTGATACAGCAGAAACCACTAAATTTTTAAATTGCTAAATTGGGAATTGTATTTCAACCCAGAACAAAAAATGTGCTTTGACGGACACTAAATAACTTTCCCAGCCACAACAGGACAGCGTTAACGAGAGATTTAGCAGGATATAAATTTGAGGCCTAGTATTTAGGCGCTGGGTGACAGGTATGGGTTTAGTGACAGAATTAGACTTGGAAATACACAGTAGCGGGTGTGTGTGAAGTTATTCTGAATGACACAATGTGCACCTTGAATATTATATACCCTTTTAGGGATAGATTTCAAATAGCTCTGATATAGCAGAAACCACTAAATTATGAAATTGCTAAATTGGGAATTGTATTTCAACCCAGAACAAAAAATGTGCTTTGACGGACACTAAATAACTTTCCCAGCCACAACAGGACAGCGTTAACGAGAGATTTAGCAGGATATAAATTTGAGGCCTAGTATTTAGGCGCTGGGTGACAGGTATGGGTTTAGTGACAGAATTAGACTTGGAAATACACAGTAGCGGGTGTGTGTGAAGTTATTCTGAATGACACAATGTGCACCTTGAATATTATATACCCTTTTAGGGATAGATTTCAAATAGCTCTGATATAGCAGAAACCACTAAATTATGAAATTGCTAAATTGGGAATTGTATTTCAACCCAGAACAAAAAATGTGCTTTGACGGACACTAAATAACTTTCCCAGCCACAACAGGACAGCGTTAACGAGAGATTTAGCAGGATATAAATTTGAGGCCTAGTATTTAGGCGCTGGGTGACAGGTATGGGTTTAGTGACAGAATTAGACTTGGAAATACACAGTAGCGGGTGTGTGTGAAGTTATTCTGAATGACACAATGTGCACCTTGAATATTATATACCCTTTTAGGGATAGATTTCAAATAGCTCTGATATAGCAGAAACCACTAAATTATGAAATTGCTAAATTGGGAATTGTATTTCAACCCAGAACAAGAAATGTGCTTGAACGGACACTAAATAACTCGCCCAGCTACAGCACTAAGGACAGATTTAGCTGGATATAAATTTGAGGCCTAGTATTTAGGCGCTGGGTGACAGGTATGGGTTTAGTGACAGAATTAGACTTGGAAATACACAGTAGCGGGTGTGTGTGAAGTTATTCTGAATGACCCAATGTGCACCTTGAATATTATATACCCTTTTAGGGATAGATTTCAAATAGCTCTGATATAGCAGAAACCACTAAATTATGAAATTGCTAAATTGGGAATTGTATTTCAACCCAGAACAAGAAATGTGCTTGAACGGACACTAAATAACTCGCCCAGCTACAGCACTAGGGACAGATTTAGCTGGATATAAATTTGAGGCCTAGTATTTAGGCGCTGCGTGACAGGTATGGGTTTAGTGACAGAATTAGACTTGGAAATACACAGTAGCGGGTGTGTGTGAAGTTATTCTGAATGACCCAATGTGCACCTTGAATATTATATACCCTTTTAGGGATAGATTTCAAATAGCTCTGATATAGCAGAAACCACTAAATTATGAAATTGCTAAATTGGGAATTGTATTTCAACCCAGAACAAGAAATGTGCTTGAACGGACACTAAATAACTCGCCCAGCTACAGCACTAAGGACAGATTTAGCTGGATATAAATTTGAGGCCTAGTATTTAGGCGCTGGGTGACAGGTATGGGTTTAGTGACAGAATTAGACTTGGAAATACACAGTAGCGGGTGTGTGTGAAGTTATTCTGAATGACCCAATGTGCACCTTGAATATTATATACCCTTTTAGGGATAGATTTCAAATAGCTCTGATATAGCAGAAACCACTAAATTATGAAATTGCTAAATTGGGAATTGTATTTCAACCCAGAACAAGAAATGTGCTTGAACGGACACTAAATAACTCGCCCAGCTACAGCACTAGGGACAGATTTAGCTGGATATAAATTTGAGGCCTAGTATTTAGGCGCTGGGTGACAGGTATGGGTTTAGTGACAGAATTAAACTTGGAAATACACAGTAGCGGGTGTGTGTGAAGTTATTCTGAATGACCCAATGTGCACCTTGAATATTATATACCCTTTTAGGGATAGATTTCAAATAGCTCTGATATAGCAGAAACCACTAAATTATGAAATTGCTAAATTGGGAATTGTATTTCAACCCAGAACAAGAAATGTGCTTGAACGGACACTAAATAACTCGCCCAGCTACAGCACTAAGGACAGATTTAGCTGGATATAAATTTGAGGCCTAGTATTTAGGCGCTGGGTGACAGGTATGGGTTTAGTGACAGAATTAGACTTGGAAATACACAGTAGCGGGTGTGTGTGAAGTTATTCTGAATGACCCAATGTGCACCTTGAATATTATATACCCTTTTAGGGATAGATTTCAAATAGCTCTGATATAGCAGAAACCACTAAATTATGAAATTGCTAAATTGGGAATTGTATTTCAACCCAGAACAAGAAATGTGCTTGAACGGACACTAAATAACTCGCCCAGCTACAGCACTAAGGACAGATTTAGCGGGATATAAATTTGAGGCCTAGTATTTAGGCGCTGGGTGACCGGTATGGATTTAGTGACAGAATTAGACTGGGATATGGCCAAAAAATAAACAGACTATTGCTGGTTAAATGCACTTGGTGTGACAGCTTCACCCTGATGTAGGCTTTAGCCAAAAAACAACCACACCATTGAGGGTTAAATGCACTTGGTGACAGGCGCAGCTTGCCCCTGATTTAGTATATGGCCAAAAATGAACAGACTATTGCTGGTTAAATGCACTTGGTGTGACAGCTTCACCCTGATGTAGGCTTTAGCCAAAAAACAACCACACCATTGAGGGTTAAATGCACTTGGTCGCAGCTTGTGCTGGCGCACCACAAGACACAAAATGGCCGCCGATCACCCCAGAAAAATGTGACTGACAAACGGTCTGTGCAGCCTAAAAACAGTGAGCAATTGAGGATCAGCAGCTCAATGATCCACAGCTGCAGATCGATCAGTTAATCAAGTCCTTTGGAGGAGTTAATCTGCCTAATCTCGCCCTACTGTCGCAGCCGCAACCTCTCCCTACGCTAATCAGAGCAGAGTGACGGGCGGCGCTATGTGACTCCAGCTTAAATAGAGGCTGGGTCACATGGTGCTCTGGCCAATCACAGCCATGCCAATAGTAGGCATGGCTGTGATGGCCTCTTGGGGCAAGTAGTATGACGCTTGTTGATTGGCTGCTTTGCAGCCTTTCAAAAAGCGCCAAGAAAGCGTCACAAAAGCGCGAAGAAAGCGACGAACACCGAACCCGAACCCGGACTTTTACGAAAATGTCCGGGTTCGGGTCCGTGTCACGGACACCCCAAAATTCGGTACGAACCCGAACTATACAGTTCGAGTTCGCTCATCCCTAGTCACAGCCTTTCATCAAGGATAAAAAAAACGAAAACACAGAAAACAGATAATAATGCACTAACATAATAGACGCAAGCATTATATATGGACTAAGCCCTCAGTCTGATAAAATCTGAGACTCTCAGCCAATATATTTTCAACAAAACACATCTGTGCCCACCTACCCGCGCCAAGGTGGTCTCAGTCATAGATGCCCAACAGCATAGGTAGGTTCAGAGTAGGACCTGCGTGACTGAGACCACCTTGGCGTGAGTAGGCGGGCACAGATGTGTTTTAATCAAAATATATTGGATAAGAGTTTCAGACTTTATCATATCAGAGTGAGGGCCTAATCCATATATAATGCTTGCATCTATTGTGTTAGTGCATTATTATCTGTGATTTTTTTTCCCCCAAATGTAGCCATGGACATCCACGTGATTGTTTATCATATCGTGCAGGATGTTTTTATCTTTGTTTTTTATCTTTTCTCTGTGATTTTGCTTTGTTTGTAGTATACACTTGAGGAGTAGCACTTCAAGTGTGAATGTGCTTCTATTTTTCCCTGGGAGTAGCATTCTTGTGCACTTTCGCCCCACCTATCCCATAGGCAACATTGATTAGGTGGTACATATAGCAGTGTGTGCTACTCCTCTCATGGGTTGCTTGGTGCACACAGAGCTAACAAGAGTAACTAGGAGCAGCACACTCTATGTGCAGGGTCTGCTCTCCTGAACATAGATGCCCAACGGCATAGGTAGGTTTAGAGTAGGACCTTTCTAACTGAGACCACCTTGTGTGGGTAGGCGGGCACAGATGTGTTTTGATCAAAATATATTGACTGAGAGTCTCTGATTTTATCATATCTGAGTGAGGGCTTAGTCCATATATAATGCTTGCATATATAGTGTTAGTACAGTATTATCTGTTTTCTGTGATTTTTATTTGTTTTCATAAACGTAGCCATGGGCATCCACATATTTATTTATCATATCGTGCAGGAAGTTTTTTTGTTTGTTTTTTCTCTGTGATTTTTGCTTAGTTTGTTGTATACACTTGAGGGAGTGGCACCTTCAAGTGTGAATGTGCTCCTATTATCTGGGGAGTAGCATTGTTGTGCACTTTTTCCCCAACTAACCCACAGGTGAACTTGATTAGGTGGTACATATAGCTGTGAGTGCTCCTCCTCTCATTGTTTGCTTGGTGCACACACTGGTAACTAGGAGCAGCACACTATATGTGCAGGGTCTGCTCTCCTGAGTATAGATGCCCAACAGCATAGGTAGGTTCAACGTAGGACCTGCCTGGCTAAGACCACCTTGGTGCGGGTAGGTGGGCACAGCTGTGTTTTGATGAAAATATATTGGCTGAGAGTCTCAGATTTTATCATATCAGAGTGAGGGCTTAGTCCATGTCTGTGATTTGTTTCATAAATGTAGCCATGGATAACCATATTTTTATTTATCACATTGTGCAGGATGTTTTTTATCTTTTCTCTGTGATTTATACATCAGGGATACTTTAGACATATATACCTGTGACGGTAGGAAAAAGCAACTGTTGTTTTATGGGGAACAAGACGTAACCTCCCACACAGCATTGTAATACACTGCAGCACATTACGGGATTTCAGGTAAGCTGTAAGATCTGCCTTTCTGCATAGATCTTGGCTGATTTGAAGAAGTGATCGGCGAAATTTTGAATGCAGCTCTGAGTGGGGAAGCTCGTGTGATGTGACTCATGATTTGTCAGGCCTCAGGCACACTGGCATACTACAGATATGTTGCAACGTTTGCAGCTTTTATGAACAGTACTCAGTCATTGTGGGAGAACAAAGAACTGGTTTACTTTACTTGGAAACCATTAACTGTGACATCATCATCAAGATGGAGACTACCGAAGAAAACATCTACATCATCACCAGACAGTACATACACTGAAATAACGGCATTTTATTAAACAGTGATGCTCAACATAGCGCCATCTACTGCCAGCTAAACATGGTTCCCCCAGCATTAAGCTGCAGCTGTTGCTGTATTCCAACAAGATTTAGAATGCACAGAGTTTTCATACCACAGCTATACACTGCTATAGAGAGTCCTGGATGCAAATTAGCTTTTTTCCAAAAAGAAAAGAAAGATGAACATTCAGTGCTATCTAATGCTATAAGTCAGTGTTGAACCACAGCCTTGAGATATACTGTACAATATGGTTATAGCTAAGCCAGAACCTCATCTGCAGACAGCTGTTTCGGGTGATTGCCCTCATCAGTTCAGATCAGAGATAAGAGAGAACTGGGTGAAAGGCCTCTCACCTAATTAAAGCAGTTCTCTCCGCTCAAAAATGATGAGGGCAATCAACTGGAAACAGCAGTCTGCCGATGAGGTACTGGCTTACCTTAAAATACCATGTTATGTCTCAAGGCTGGGTTAAACGGTCAAACAAGGAGAGCTACCTTGAATCTGACTGGTTTTGAAAGAAGACTAATTTGCATTGGTCTGTAGGAATCCTTACGCCTACTAGGTGCTCTCCACAAGGAGAAATATTACACCCTGCTCCTGAAAAAAAATATGTGGTGCCCCTTAAGTGCTGTCACATAAAAAGATTGGAAATATTTCCAATGTGCCAGAATGATTATGGGCGTTCAAAGGCCAAAGCGGCTGTAAATGTTTACACTCACAAATATGGCTTGTGCTTGGCATTTTCCCAGTTGGCTAATTACTTGCTAAAGAGAAGCAGAGGCCAACAACAGCTTGTTCCTCAGAGAAGTTTCCACTTCCAGGCGGCTTCTCTAAATGCTCTTCCAATTGTTTTATTGCAGTAGAAATGTGAGCATCGACATTAGCAGGTAAACCAGATGCCGTCTCTACATCGGCAAAACAGATCATTCTACTTTCTGTAGACAGAAACGATTTCTATGGCCTTCATCTGAACAGGTTTGATATTTACCTCTGGGAAGAGCACTGTCGGGGTGTCTAGCAGGGATATCTCTCTATAGAATTATATACTGCAACCCATAATGCCAAGTCAGAGAAGATGTAACCATGTAATGTACAGGCTCCTAGGTCCCAATCAAAATACTGTAACAGCCCCCCCCCCCCCACCTGTGATGTGCCATTTATAACAGCCGTGTCTTCTCAAAGAACACCGTTTAGCAGAAACAACCCTGTCCTTCATAATGGAAACCGGAAGGATCCGTTATGCTGCCATTGACTTCTAAATGGAATGCCTCTTAAAGTTTTCTGCAGTGCATTCCGTCATAACATTCCTGTTATATTCCGTGATAATGGAAAACAGAATTGCACAAATACCCAAACTTAAAAAATGCAAGTTCGCTCATCATTAATATTAATGTCCTATTCTTAGGACAGCTCACCCAATATCTGATCAGTGGGGGTCTGACTATCAGCATCCCCACTGATCATTGAAGTGGCTGTGGAGCTCCGGGGAGCGCTGCGGCCTCTTCCTAGTCCAGTGCACTTACATTTATTGGTCGCATGGCCTAAGCGCAGCTCAGTCCCATTCAAGTGAATGGGCCTGACCTGCAATACCAAGGACAGCTGCTATACAATGTACTGCACTGTGCTTGGTAAGCTGTGAGGAGGCTGCAGCACTCACTGGAGCACCACGGCCTCTTCAAATAGCTGATTTGCAGGATTGTGGGAATCGGACCCCCACTGATCACATAGTGATGACCTATCCTGAGGATAGGCCATCAATATCAAAACAACCCCTTTAACATAACTGTAAGACGTATACGTCCCAACTTTTAAAAATCCCAAGGAGTATGCCATGGCAATTTTTTTTACATTAAGTTACGTCTCTAACGCCACCCAGTGCCTCTATCTTTATATGCACAATTCTCTCCATGGTAGTTATGTCCCCTTAGTGCCCCTTTCACAGTTGTTATGCCCTTTTTGTGCCCCACACACAGTAGAATGCCCCTTTAGTGCCTCCACACACAGCAGAACGTCCCCTTAGTAGCCCCTTACAATAGTGCTGCTCTGCTGCCCCCTCAGTGCCCCCCTTACAACCGTGAAGCCTGTACTGTTAATAAAAATACAAAAGGCACGCACCTCACCCTCTTCTCCCTGTAAATGGGGCACATCCTGCTCCTTCCAGCAGCAGAAGTAATGTCATCGCACCTGTTGAGCTAAGCGTAAGGCCCCTTGCAGAGGAGCATGTCCGGATTAGGTCCAGATGCGTTCAGTAAAACTCACACCATTTTGCAAGCAAGTTCAGTCAGTTTTGTCTGCAATTGCGTTCAGATGTTCAGTTTTTTCCGCACGGGTGCAATGCGTTTTGATGCGTTTTTCACGCGCGTGATAAAAAAGCCTGAAGATTTACAAACAACATCTCCTAGCAACTATCAGTAAAAAACGCACTGCATCTGCATCTGCACTTGCTTGCGGATGCAATGCGTTTTTCACTGAAGCCCCATTCACTTCTATGGGGCCAAAGCTGCGTGAAAAACGCAGAACATGCTGCGTTTTTCACGCAACGCAGAACTGATGCGTGCAAAAAAAAAAAAAAAAACACTCATGTACACAGACCCATTGAAATGAATCAGTCAGGATTCAGTGCGGGTGCTATGCGTGTGAAAGGGGCCTAAGAGTGCACAGGCCAGGAAATGATCAGCACTCCCCAGCCTGTGTGCTCTCCTACTCAGCCCAGCGGGCGCAATTATTTTACTTCATCGCGCCTGGTGTGGGGGAAAGCACCAGGCGAATGGTGGCTCCACCATTGCATTCAACTATGTCTGTATCTTCAGGAGACTGTTGGAAACAGGACATACCTCAGTCGCCCCGAGACCTCATGACATCTGCTGAAATCTGTGACTATTCCACCAGATGTGAGAAGGTTGGGAGGTACAGTATTATGGCCTCATTTTAGCTTCCTCATTGTTCAGTTCTAATACCAAAATCTCAAAGTTCTCCTGAACCCAACTTTCAACATCTTAGGGTCTTAAGCTGAACTGAGTTTGTTTCAGTTAAACCGAGGGTCTCCGTGTGTGTAACTGTAATGCGGAAGCAAAAAGGTTAGCCATATTACAAATATGTCAAAATTGTCCCTTCTGTGCTGAGCAATACAACTTACTTACAGGGTGGAGAACGTCAGGTATAATTTAAGCAATAAATAAATGTACTTGACTATAACCAGGATTGCTGTGAGGCCCAGCTAGTTATTCATTCAAATCTCTCAATGCATATTCATAGGAATTCACAAGGGATTGAGATACGCATCGCCTGCTATATAGTAAAATGAACCCCTGCCGCTTGCTGGAATGCGTGGGCGCTGCGCTCCAGACAGAGGTGAGACATGATTAGTATTGATGACTAATGTCTGAGCCAATTAACAAGCTCCCTGTCTGATATTTCCTGAACCGCTGCTATATAGAAGAAACAAAAGCAATATTGGATAAAACATTGGGACTGGCCAATGCTTCTAGTCTCACTTCGAGGGGTTAGAGACTAATATTTCCATCTGCAGAGCTCCAATACATGATTCATTGTCAACTTGTTATAGAATATATGGCAAATGGACAATTTCCATCGGTGTATAAATGAATAATAACTCTATAACCTGCGTGTTCTGACTTCGGGCTTGTTTGAATTAATAGTGAACTGCCTGTGATGGTTCTTATTCATCCAGGGCATGGTATATCAGTAGTACCACCAGTATATGACCCAGCACAGAAGAGCCAGTGCCTGTGGTCAGGACCATCTTAAGGACAAAGGACATTCACATTTTAGGCTACTTTCACACCTCCGGTGTGAAACTACAGCATGGTGGTTCCAGCAGACAAGCAGAGAATAGGCCGGAGACAAAACAGTTTATTCAGCTGTTTGTGTCTGGCCAGAATACGTATGGATCTGCGCCGGACCCCATTATACTTAATGGGGGGCGGCGGACATTCCGTCCTCTGCCGAAACAGCCTGCTGGAATTCAACTGGAGGTGAGAAAGTAGCCTTAGACCAGGCATGCTCAACCTGCGGCCCTCCAGCTGTTGCAAAACTACAACTCCCATCTTTCCCGGACAGCCTACAGCTATCACCCTACAGAAGGGCATGGTGGGAGTTGTAGTTTTACAACAGCTGAAGGGCCGTAGGTTGAGCATCCCTGCCTTAGACACAAGTCCTCTGCATTAAGGATTACAGCACAGCACTTAAATTATCTCATTTAAGCAAGAATGTTATTATTGCACAAAATGTCATAAAGTCCAGACAGAAGCGTAATAGTGTTCGCCAGTAATGCTCATACTAATTGAACCTGTCACTCTGGACAGATCTGTATCTCAGAAAAGAGGAAGAAAAATAGTTATGAAACTATCATCAAATCCAGGTAAGTACATCATACATGACATAGAAAATAACTAATAAAAGCAGGCTTCGTTCAGCTGTAGAACAAAAAAATGGCGCACCATAGGGTAATAACGTTTTAGATGGGTAATAAGTAGTATCTCCAAAAAATGGAGGCTCACCTGGTAGAGTTGTGCTAAATTAGGCACAACTCTAATGTAGACATATGTCAGGTTGGCATAAGCCCCTCACGGCGGATGGTATGCAGCCCGGGATGAGTGCTTCTGTTCAGGGATACCTGGAATCCCTCAGAAAGCCAGTAGTTCAATAGAGAAAATGAATATCCCACGGCGCAAGAACCACCCAGTGGTTGGAATAGAATGAGGGTTTTTTTTTATTAAGCAAGCGGTA
This sequence comes from Bufo gargarizans, assembly GCF_014858855.1. Classification (NCBI taxonomy): domain Eukaryota; kingdom Metazoa; phylum Chordata; class Amphibia; order Anura; family Bufonidae; genus Bufo; species Bufo gargarizans. The sequence continues at coordinate 483,387,021 of NC_058082.1, forward strand.
CCGCTTGCTTAATAAAAAAGAACCCTCATTCTATTCCAACCACTGGGTGGTTCTTGCGCCGTGGGATATTCATTTTCTCTATAGAAAATAACTGGTATACATGGTGAAGTGGTGGGTAGATATCACAGTGAGGTAAGCAAATCTACTATAATCAATACCGTGATATACAGGTCTTTGTATTCGATTTTTTCAGTTTATTTTACAGTTCTTGAGTGAAGATTTAAAGGGGTTGTCCGGGTTCAGAGCTGAACCTGGACATCCCTCCATTTTCACCCTGGCAGCCCCCCTGACATGAGCATCAGAGCAGTTCATGCTCCGATGTTCTCCTTTGCCCTGCGCTAAATTGCGCAGGGCAAAGGAATTTCTTGGAGATCCGGTGACGTACCGGGGCTCTCCATCGGGCTGCCAGGAACCCCAGTGACGTCACCGGCACTGATGGGCGGGATCTAGCTCTGCCCTAGCCAGTAAAACGGCTAGGGCAGAGCTAAAGCCCGCCTCTCAGAGCCGGTGACGTCACCGAACACACTGCCGGGCGGAAGTTTCCGCCCAGCAGTGTGTTATTGAAAACAAAAGAGACCTTGCCCTGCGCGATTTAGCGCAGGGCAAGGGAGCGCATCGGAGCATGAGATGCTCCGATGGTAGCCTCAGGGGGGCTGTCTGGGTGAAAATAAGGGTATGTCCGGATTCAGCGCTGAACCTGGACAACCCCTTTAAGTTTGATTTCTCTGTTTCTTCTACCTGTCATGGAGCTACTTACCTGTTCTCTGCTGTGGAATCATTGGCTACGCTGTTTCTCAGTGTATTGATTATAGTAGATTTACTTACCTTACTGTCAGACTTTCTTTTCCAACATGGGTAACAAACATTATTAAAATCCCTAAAAAAGGCTATTTTCACACTTGTGTTTAACTTTTCCAGTATTGAGATCTGTCATAGGGTCTCAATACTGGAGAAAAACGCTTCTGTTTTGTCCCCATTTATTGTCAATAGGGACAAAACTGAACTGAACAGAACAGAACGGAGTGCTCCAAAATGCATTCTGTTCCGTTTGGTTGCGTTCCCAGGCTGGACAGAAAACCCCAGCAAGCTGCGATTTTCTGTGCGGCATGGGATACGGAGCAAAACGGCATGAGACACAATGCAAGTCAATGGTGCCAGATCCGTTTTCTCGGACACAATAGAAAACAAATCCATCCCCCATTGACTTTCAATGGTGTTCATGCCGGATCCACTATTTTAAAGATAATTCAACCAGATCCATTCATAACGGATGTTGTATTATCAGAAACGGAGGCGTTTTTTACTGATTCCTGTCGGATCAGGCAAAAACGCAAGTATGAAATAAGCCTGAGAATAAAGGAACCTTTTTCCCCAAATGAGAATAAAGGAAAGAAGTTTCAATGAATTCCAATAAATATATTAAAGGGTCATGGAAAAAGTCATATACCCATTAAACAAGAAAAAATATACCTGCTCTGAATCAACCCTAACCTCGAAAAGGGGGAATTATAAATGTAACCAACCAATTTCTTTCTTCAGTATAACAAGGGAATCTTTCCTCAAATTTCTGGAAATATAACATGTCTGGATTATAGGGTTTACATAAATTAAAAAGGAAAAGAAAAGAAAAAAAAAGAGGGGGCAGGGGATCCATCCACTCCTTTCTCCGGGTATGTCTCAGGAGCGTAATCCACATAAATATTAATCCTGGAACCTGAATAAGAAATATTTTCCAATTTCCTAGCCTTTCTCAGTGCAGAGCCCGAACAATAGGTGACAGAAACGTAAAGGGGTTGTGTCACTTCAGCAAGGGGCCTTTTTTCATGTAGAGAAAGTTAATTCAAGCAACTTTCTAATGTTTTGTTATTGCCCATGTTACTTCCTTTTGCTGGCTGGATTCATTTTTCCATCACATTATACCTGCTCGTTTCCATGGTTATGACCACCTTGCAAACCATTGGTGGTGGTCATTCTTGCATACTATAGGAAAAACTGTTCGACTCTCTGGTGGCCAGGACCATGGGAGCTCATATAGGCTGGTGCCTTTTCCTACAGTGTACAAGCACGGACACCGCTGATGGATTGCAGGGTGGTCATAACCATGGAAATGAGCAGTGTATAATGTGATGGAAAAATAAATCCAGCCAGCCAAGGAATTATTATGGACAATCACAATACATTAGTAAGTGTCTTGTATAAACTTTCTCTACATGATAAATGTTATTTGCTAGAGTGATACAACCGCTTTAACCAAAATATGAAGTAGCCTATTTCCCATTACTAACGACTGAGTATTCCACCATAGAAGCTTGACTAAGATCTGTATCACCATAATCCGTTTCTTCCTTGCACACAACACCCTGCAACATTTTTCTACCATCTTTCTTTTCTTTGGGGTATCTTTACTTACTATTTTCTCAGAAGACTTACTACTTTTCTGTAAAGCTCCTGATTTTGGGGATGCCAGATATTTCTCCATTTTACCCACCACAGATAAACTATATTGGTATTCAGCTTAAATTGCTGTGTTGGCACTTTGCGATAAATAAGTGGGTTTTGGGTTGCAGTTTGGGCACTCAGTTTCTAAAATCACTGATCTAGACCTGGCTTTAGATGTATTAGGAGAGACCACTTATTTTATTTTCATTGCACTATGCATAATTAATATGAGAGGTTTTTACACACTTTATACCCACTTTCAGTCACTTTTCGCTTTTACAGCACAATTATTTGCCTTATTCACAGACATAAAGACTGGAGACTCCAATATAGCAGAAGCAATTTTAAAGCACCAAAGATGCCTCCACAAGGTCAGAGATGACTAACTATAAGTAACAGCAAAGAGAGGGAGAGCAAGACTCCCACAAATCAGGATTTTGGTTTCAGATAATTTCAAACAACAAACATAAAAATAACACACCCAAAAACCTGCATGGTTAAATGCTTTGGAGTTTGTCGCTATAAAACAACAAACCATATTTTTGACATTATAAGACGCACTGGATTTTAGGATGCACCAATGTTTTCGAGGAGGATAATCTGAAAAATATATTTTTCATCAGACCTCCAATCTTCATCAGACCCCCAAATTAGACCCCTAGTCTTCATTAGACCTCAGATCAGACCCCCATATCAAGCCTCAGATCAGACCGCCACATATAGACCTCAGATCAGACTCCCATTTCAGACCCTCCTATCAGACCTCAGATCAGACCCCAATATCAGACCTCAGATCAGATCCCAATATTATACCTCAGATCAGATAGCCATATCAGACCTCAGATCAGACCTCCATATCAGAACTCAGATCAGACCCCAATATAAGACGCCCATATAAGACCTCAGATCAGACCCCATAGCAGACCTCAGATCAGACCCCATAGCAGACTCCATATCAGACCTCAGATCAGAGCTTCATATCAGACCAGATTAGACCACCATATCAGACCTCAGATCAGACGGCAATATCAGTCTCCAATATCAGTACCCAATAGCAGAACAAAAAAAACAAAAAACGTACCTTTAATACTCCGGATGGTGCCGCCACTCTGCACATCCAGTCACTTTTCCCGCATTCACCACTCCCTGTTCATCTCTAGACCCGCACTGCACTGTGACCTGACATCGCACAGTGTCCTGAAGCTGTACTGCATAATGGAAGCACTCACTAGTATTCGCTTTATAAGATGCACTGCTTTTGGGGGGGAGTGTATCTTTTAAAGCGTAAAATATGGTATTCATGGTGACTTTTGGCTCACCGAATAGAATTAAATGGAAGTTAAACTTAGCAGACTGTTATCGATACAGATGTGACCTCTACCGCAAGAGTCTGAGCAGCTCTGGCGACACAACTAAATGGAAGCAGGTTTGAGATAAAACTGCAATTCATTTTTTATCATAGTGCTAAAGGGGAAGAAAATATGTTGTAATTATGCTGTTTGCATCTGTAAATAAAGTTATTAAAACCAAACACTCCCTCATCTCTCGATGAAACACCTGCAGGAGAGATCAGCTCATTGAAACATAATCTCTCTGCTGGCAGAGTCCTCAATGTTTAATTCATGGGCACAGTAATAAAGTTACTTATTTAGCTGCAGACTTCATAAACCAAAGCTACCCACACAGACACTTCTCTATTCCTCGCAGCTTATTTTCTTATTTACCTAAATCTTTCCTGTCGGCATCATCAAAACATTCTTCTGATATCTTCTGATGGGTCAAACCAACTTCAGAGTGTCTGAAACAACCTGAGGGCTACAGAGACCTAAAAAATAAGTCTCTGAGGAGCTACAGGCCTCCACATTTCCCTTGGGAGTAACCAAATCTAATTTTCTTTTTGATTATGCCCACCACAGTTTTGATTTGCTGGCTCGCTCTTACGACTACTCTCAGTTCTACATATCCATCAGATACAAACCAACTAGGGCCACATGGGAGGATTTGCGTCTACAATATAGTCATTACATCATATAAGCTGCAGGGATCTGATGACTTTATGGCTTAATTTTAGAAATGGCAATATATTAAAGGGCTTCTGTCACCCCACTATAATCATTACTGAAAGAGAAGGCGTCATCGGTGCAGGCGCACTGAGGGAGTGCTAAGGAGGCGAGCCTCCTTCTCTCAGAGCGCCTACACCGAATCAACACAGGCGCGCGATTTTTGAAATGCTGACAGGTTCGGCCGGAGGAGGAGATCGCGGCTGGCCCTGTCAATCAACAGGAGGAGGGGGCGGTTTTCTGCGGCTGCTACCAGCAAGTAGCCGCCCTACTTGCTGGTAGACAGGTAATTAGCATATCATAAAAGTACGTTTTTTGCCAAATCTACTGAACGAAAATTATTAATAACATAATGTATAGCAATATCGCAGTATAGGGATTATAAGTAGACAAAAAAAAAAATATGAGTTTAGTGGGGTGACAGAAGCCCTTTAAGAAGATGTAAAACAGTAATTTTGTTACATACAATGGAGTAATAAAAACATTTATATATCATATTTTTTGTTCATCAGCAGGAATTCTGTGTAAGACGATACCAACCTCAGCTGCAAACACTAAACCAAACCAGAAGACCTCATATCATAAGGTTGTTGGAAGGCTTTTTTTTCACTTAAAGGGAACCTGTCATCAACAATATGCTGACCTCACTAAGGGCAGCATAAAATAGTGACAGAAATGCTGATCTCAGCGATGTGTCACTCATTAGCTAATATTAAGTGGTTGCTGAGAACCAGCATCATAATCACTGCAGCCCAGGCCTTGAAGAGAGTCAAATCTACTTGAGAAAAGTCACGGTTATTCATATTCTCCTGCTCTCCTCGTCCATCTGCTGATGATTGGCAGTTCTCTCCTAGAGACAAAGGGAGAAAACTCGGTAGAAGACGGTCAGTCATCAGCAGGTGGGCAGGAGAGCAGGGATTCATGAATAACCAGGACTCTTCTCAGGTGGCCGTGACTCTTTTCCAGGCCCAGTCTGCAATGATTGTGATGCTGGTTCTCGGCAACCACTTACTTTTAACTTATAAATGACCGACCGCTGAAATCAACTCACCTGCCTCTACATTATGCGTCCGTTAGCACGAGCAGCATAAAGTTGATGACAGGTTCCTTTTAATTACACTACTGGAAAAAGAAAATGAGCACCTGGAAAACTTATTGTGATTGAGTCGAGATATACGCTGCTAGTGGTGCTTGGTCAATCATCACACAACTAAGGTGGTGCACCCTTTATTTTGGGATCTGCAGCAGGGTATATGTTGAGGAATTGTCACATTAATACTGGGTGGCAACTCCCTTTACTGCGACATAGGCTGCCACTATTGCATGGTAACGGTCATACAGATGCTGGATATCCTCCTGGGGTCATTCCAAACTCTTTTAACTTGGATCCGTAGTTCAGCCAAGGCAATTATTGCCTGCTGTGCATGGGAGACCCGTCGCCCCATCTAGTCCCAGACATCGTCAAAGATCTAGCGATCAATCTGGCCAGGAGAGCTGCTGGATACCCTGAAGAGCATGTTGTGTAGCATGGGAGGCAAGTGGGCTGGAGTTATCTTGTTGGAACACCACATCTCCTGAGTAAAAAATGCATGATGTTCTAGATATACCGGAAGCTGGTCAATGTTCCCCCCATGAATACTAAATGAGAATGGCCGTGGTAGCTAATTTCGCTCCACATCATGCCACCTGGTGTTGTTCCTGTGTGTCTCCACATTGTGTATGATAGCAGTAGGCGTTCTCCAGCCCTCCTGCGAACTCTGATGCAGCCATCACTGGCAAAAAATAGTGTTCAGTGATGAAAGTAGAGCCTGCCTTGGTACTAATTATGGCTGCATCAGATTTTACAGTTAGCTTACATCTCTAGCTATTACATAGCCCAAAATGCGCCAGGATAATCAGCTCTTCCGCCCTCCAGCTGATTGTGATGTCAGCCAAGGTGGAGAAAGAGAGGGGGTGCCTGTAGAGGATGCGCTGAAGGGCTGCACAGAGGAGAAACACAGATTGCCTCTTCCTATGGAACAGTACATGTCCCCAAGAGGAGGGTAACATGAACTCCTATGCATGTTATCAGCCCCCATGAATCAGAAAGCATACTTTCTATCTTATTGTCATATAGAGAAAAGGAGTGTGAAGATGACTCCTTACTCATCTTATCACCCATTTGTACCAAATTAAGTTTTTATTGAATGTACCAGTGTCCGGATCACACCATAAGCACACAAGCATCAATAGAGTTTACATTTTACACTGTCCCTATCCTGTCCATACCCGATCCATAGAGTACAACAGATCAGTGATAATGATTATAACTAGAGAGGAGCCTAATACACTTCTGACAGATGGAAAAGATTTTCAGCAGTCAGAAAATACATTTATTTTTAAGAGAGAGCTAGTCCATATAACTTTCTGCTAAGGTTTATCCATTTTAAAGAAACTTTTATGAAAAATTACATTTTGATGGAAAGTTGCATGAAGGCGTCTAACTAGGTGTCAACTCTAAGAAAATATTTTGGTATGTGGGGATAGTAGTGGGTTGTACATGTCAAAACTGCAAAAATTGTCCTGCCTACTAGAGGTGCAAAATGTCCACACACCCCTGGCAGTGAAAGGGTTAAAGAGGAAGAGGTTTTTAATCACTTGGATCCACAGTGATCAGGAGGATAGGGGTCCACAAGTGCTGCACAGCTGTCCCATGAGAAAGCAGCACTGCTACATGCTCCACCCTGAAGGTTCTGTACTCGGAAGGGACCCCCAACAATCAGGCACTTATTCTCTATCCTGTGGACAGGTAATGTGTTTTTTTAGTGGCACAACCCCTTTAATGTCTGCGCTAATTGGCAATGTCCATTTACCAACCAACATGGCGAAAGATGACAGTTCTCAACAGTTTAAATACTTTACTAATTAGTTCTTTACCACAGGCTGCAAACTGCATCCAGTAAGACTTTAGAAAAGCGAACCCCATGGTAAACCTGCCTAGACAGAATCACTATGAGGAATATATTAGAAAGTTGCTATCTATGGCCATACACATTGAACCACAAACACTTACAGATGTCAACATGTTAAGTTAAGGGCTCATGCACACGACCGTATGTATTTTGCGGTCCGCAAAACACGGATCCGTGAAAAAAAAATGATGACATCCGTGTGACATCTGTTTTTTTGTGGATCCATTGTAACAATGCCTGCCCTTATCCACAAAACGGACAAGAATAGGACATGTTCTATTTTTCTTTTGCGAAATTGACTTGCAGACGAATACGGAATGCACACAGAGTCATATTTTTATTTATTTAATTTATTTTTTAGCGACCCCATTGAAATGAATGGCTCCACATACGGGCTGCATAAAAAAATGGAACGGACACGGACAAAAATGATGTTCATGTGCATGAGCTCTTAGAATGAGAGATCTGAGTTGAAGTAAAGTCAGTACAAATGCTCGGTTATAACAAATTGCTGTTACACACGGTCTATGCAGCAGGCTCGCCAGTGCAAAAATGATAAATGTTTTAATTAAGAGTCATTTTGGGGCACAGTGCCCAGACTGATAACGAATTCTGCCTAAGTTACCAGTGCAGGACTTGTGGTATTTAGAATGTCAGAAAAAATATTAACAACCCCGACCACGTGGAAGGATTGAGATATGTGTTTGAATCTAATTTCTAATACTTCCTGAGGACAATGCTTAGAAAATCACAGAATAACTATGTGAAGCACGGACACAGAAGAGATTATAATAACCTGCGGAGCGTTATCAGGACACAGCATTTGGTGGAAACAGTGATCTGTATGTAGGAACAAAAGCCGGCTTCTGTGGGGGTGTCTAGCAATTCATACCATCTGGTTTCCCGAGATTTTGATACTGATGACCTATCCTCAGGATAGGTCATCAGTATCTGATCAGTGGGGGTCCGACACCCGGGACCCCTGCCGATCAGCTGTTTGAGAAGGCACTGTCCTGTGAGCGCCTGCACTATTACCAAGCACACCGCCGTACATTGTATAGCAGCTGTGCTTGGTATCACGCTCAGTCCCATTCACAGGAGCCCCGATGCCTGCTCAAGCAGCTGATCGGCGGGGATCCAAGTGTCAGACCCCCACCGATCAGATACTGATGACCTATCCTGAGGATAGGTCATCAGTATCAAAATCTCGGAAAAAAAATCTTTAAAAAGAGGTTCTTTAGTAACATTGTATGCAAATCTTTAGATTTTATTTCCTCGGATCCTGAAGAAATAATGAAGTTTTTAGTCCTACAATAGCAACTATTCTTTATTCCATCCTTCAGAAAGTGAACCTGTCACATTGTACATGTGATCCTATCTATGGGCAGCGTGCTATGGAACAGAAGAGACTGAACAGTCTGATATAGGCAGTGCCTTGTGAAAGTATTCACCCCTTGGTGTTTTTCTGCATTACAACCTGGAATTAAATGGATTTTATTTACATTTAATGCAACATAGAATAGTCCACAAACGAACGTCATATTTTAAAAACATAAATAAACCATAAATAAATAAATACATGAGTACATAAATACTAAATAGTTATTAGTGTGTATATATTTATCCCTTTTTGCAATTAAATGGAATCTCAATTTTGGACTGTAGCATACAGTAATTCATGTGTAGTACTGCAGATAAGGAGTCCTGATCACTATTTTTTTTCCCTACTGCCCTCCGTTCACCCGCTCGCAGCCCTCAAAACTGCACTGAAATACACAGTCTGGACTGTTGTGCTGTTTTAACATGGAGAGGACTCCTGCGCACATGCATAGCAGTCCTGACAATATATTTTAATACAACTCTGAGCACTAATAGCAGGGGAAGGGGGGGGGGGGGGCAGTAGGAAAATAAAAAAATACTGATCTGGACTCCATATGTGCAGTATTACTCATGTATTACTGCAGATAATAGTCCAAGGTCAGGGTGATGGATTCCCTTTAAAACCCTTAAAGGGAACCTGTCACCGGAATTTTGTGTATAGAGCTGAGGACATGGGCTGCTAGGTGGCCGCTAGCACATCCGCAATACCCAGTCCCCATAGCTCTGTGTGCTTTTATTGTGTAAAACAAACGATTTGATACATATGCAAATTAACCTGAGATGAGTCCTGTCCCTGACTCATCTCATGTACAGGACTCATCTCAGGTTAATTTGCATATGTATCAAATCGTTTTTTTTTACACAATAAAAGCACACAGAGCTATGGGGACTGGATATTGTGGATGTGCTAGTGGCCATCTAGCAACCCATATCTTCAGCTCTATACACAAAATCCCGGTGACAGGTTCCCTTTAACTTCAAAAGTCAGATAATTAATGCAATAAGTAAGCCCCCCCATGTGCAACCAAAGTGTCATATGATCGCATGATCTGTCACATGATGCGAGTATAAATACACCTATTCTCAAAGGCCCTAAACCTATGGTACAGTGCTACTAAGCAAGCAGCATGAAGACCAAGGAGCTCTCCAAACAGGTCACAGACATTGTGGAGAAGTATAGATCAGAGTTTGGTTATAAAAAAATATCCCAAACTTTGAACATCCCACAGAGCACCATGATATCCATTATAACAAACTGGAAAGAATATGGCACAAACTAAAAACCAGATGACAGAAGACCGCCTACCCAAACTCACAGACCAACATGGAGAACATTAGTCAGAGATTCAACAAAGCAACAATATCACTGAAGGTGATGTTCATAGAGTCTATGGGAGCACCAGAAATAGCAGAGTACAGCGCGCGCGTCTATCTCCAGCGCTCCCATAGAGCATGAATTGAGTAACAGTAACCTGCCCCTCCATCAGATCAGGGGAACAAACCCCCCATTCTCGTGATCGGTGGGGGTCACAGTGGTCGGACGCCCAGAGATCAGCTAGTTCTCCACTATCCTGTGAATTGGGGTTAACTTAAAGAGGACCTTTCATCTGTTTTACTTATAGGAGCTAAATAACTGTACTTGCGGGTTACCCCCCGCTAATGCTGCCACCCGTTTTTTTTTAAACATCGCTCCTACACCCCGCTGCGCCCGCCTGAAGTTCTCGTGCTCAGTATGCTAATACGGAGCATCGGAACAGGGAGGAGACACCAGGGTTTCTTAATGGGCGTCTCCTTCTCCCTGGCTGTGCCGCTATCCAATCACAGCGGAGAGCGTCACAGCCAAGGTGGCAGCATCAGCGGGGGGTACCCCGCAAGTACAGTTATTTAGCTCATATAAGTAAAACAGATGAAAGGCCCTCTTTAAAATCTTGGCACACCCCTTTAAGAAGAAATATAAAGACAAGTACAACAAGTAAACATGAACTATTTTGGTTACAAATATGAATAAATTAATATAACATTAATATTATTGTTTATACATATCCATTCAAATACATCTTGACTATCTTCCACTAAGTCACAGAGGAGAGTCCCCAACAGCATCCCCCCTCCCCATTATAGGACAAAGAGAGGGTATGGCCAAATATGCATCATAAACTTTCCTATAAAGGGATATGAGCTGTAGTTATGTACAAGAATGCAGCTTTCAGAAATTTCTATGGAGCTCTTCGCACTGAATAAACATGTTTACTTTCTAGACTTCAAACCTATCAGACATCACACTGAGATAAATATACTTCATGATCAGTGCTCTGCAAAACCTGGTCATTCAGAATCTGATCATCTACTAAAGAAGAAATACCAACATCTTATATATTGCATCAAGAAGTCATCATTCATTCAGGCTGTAGGCCTGCAGCTCCACAATTTCTACTACTGTACGGTACGTCAGTTCAGTGGGACATTTTGTGGTTCCAAACCAACATCTACCTCAATATTTACTTCTTAAACAGGTTGTCCAGCCTAGGAACCGACAATTCAAATTAACAGAACTTGTTGCAAGTTAAAAAAAAAAGTCACCTTTCCACAGCCCTGCCGTTCCCGAGTTGATGACCCATTCCTGATCACTTCTGGTCCTTGCAAGACTTGGAGTCGCTTAGTTGCCAGTCTGCTGCAGCCAATCACTGGCCTCACCTATCACATGTGCTTGAATGGCAAGTCCCTACCAGTGACATGCCATTCAAGCACATTTGACTACTGAGCCTAGTACTCGCTACAGTGGTGACGCAACCCAGCCACTTCCATTCTGGTGGGGATCAGAAGCAGCCAGAAACAGGGCAGCAATGCAGAAGGAGCAGGGCTTGGGACAGGTGAGTTTTTTTTTTTACTTGGTAAACTCCTTTAACTTTTTTTCTTTGCAATCGTTTTGAAGGGATTTGGTGTTTTCCCCATTGCCAAGTTGATAGTTAATAATTTAGTTTGTTTCAAAAAGAACCAAGTCAGTGCAGTAAAATCACTGTAATGTGGCACAAATGGGGTGATTATGCTGAAGAGTAGAACTGCTGTTCATTTCTGTATTCAATGATTTATTCTAATTTGCAGTCTCCTAATTTTGGAGATGTTGTCCTCCTGTGAAGCTCACCCATATGCTTCTCATTATCTGAGCAACCAGGTAAGGTAAAAAGCAAATTATGCCTATTATTCTACCTGAAGCACAAATGACCAGGGCTTTATACTATTGTGGAAATATTCTTCCAGGTCACTGAAAGGATGTTTTACCTGAAGCTGAAGGGAAACAGATTGACTATAAATAAGAAGGGTGAACACAAGAGAAATCATGAACATACCATTGAAAGCCCGATGGCCTGAGCAGAGGATGTTCTACAGACACTATGCATTTCATACCAGTTGTAATACACTCATTGACAAAATAAAATAATGCACAAAGAAGGAGTTGGTAGAATCAAATGAAGCTTTCTGTAATGTAATGTAATGATGATATATGTGATTACAATTTTAGAGTGAAAGGATATACGTTTATTGGGGAAAACTGTACAATTGAAAGGAGGCTCTAGTTCATAGTTGAGCTGCCTCTAGCCTGCATACAAGATGAGATATGGTTGGGCATGGAGGAATACCGGTTCCTTATGGTATCCCGCAGCACACTTGCCCACTGATTTTGCAGCTGGGCCTGTAGATCCTGCACACCCATAGGTTGCTGAAGCTGGTGTCCCAACTGGTCCCATAAATGCTTTATTAGAGATAAATCTGGAGACCAGGCAGGCCAAGGAAGTGTTGCCATTTTGGCAGAGACATTCCTGGGAAACCCTTGCTGTGTGTGTGTGTGTGTGTGGGTGAGAATTATCCTACTGAAAAATACCAGTTGGAAGCCCTCTTATCACTACTCGGGGGTGACCTACTGTCATATGCAATGACTCCCCAGATAATCACACCAGCAGTTAAGGCATTGTGTGTCATACCACAGTAAAAGCAGGATTAAAGTGCCATGAGGCCTCCATACTTGAACCTGACCATCGCTGGATCCAAACAGAATTTTCCCCAATAAACGTATCCTTTTGCTCTAATATTGCAATTACATATATCATCATTACATTCACATATAGAAAGTTTCATTCGATTCCAACAACTCCTTATTTTATTTTGTCAATGTGCCACGAAATGCATAGTGTCTGTAGAACAGCCTTTGCTCTGGCCATCAGCCTTTTCAATGGTATGCTTATGATTTCTCTTGTTGTGTTCACCCTTCTTATTTATACTCAATCTGTTTCCCTTCAACGTCAGAAAAAACCCATCCTTTCAGCGACCTGGAACTTAGAATATTTCCACAATGATATGAAGCCCTTGTTATTTGTGCTTCAGGTAGAATAATAGGCATGATTAGGTTGCTCAGATAATGAGAAGCATATGGATGAGCTTCACAAGAGGACAACATCTCCAAAATTAGGAGACTGCAAATTAGGATAAATGAATACAGAAATGAACAGCGGTTCTACTCTTCAGCGTAATCATTATCCTCCACCCCACTTGTTCCACATTACCGTGATTTCACTGCACTTCTAAGGACTTGATTCCTTTTAAAACAAACAACACATTAACTATCCTCTTGGCAATGGGGAAAACACCAAATCCCTTCAAAGCGATCGCAAAGAAATATTAACGTTATTATTCTTCGTGTTGTTTTCTTATCTTTTTCGCTTCGGGGACAGCAGCGTGTAGTTTATTGCAGCTCAGCGGATGATTCTGAACACAAATTCCCCAAACTTCTCTTAGCACCGCACATTAATGGTGCTAAAACTAAATTATATTTTGCTGTGGAGTGTTTTAACGCTTTCCTATAAAATGTGCATAGCTTGGAGGCAACGATTTGGTGATCCCGTCACTGGATCGCTCTAATATGAATATAAAGATTATATAATTCATTTGTTTTTCTAGTTTACATTCTCATTTAAAGTGCCCCATTGCTGGATAGCAATATAACAGTACCAAGTAAGCAGCCCAATTTATCCCCTCTATTGTGTGAATGTTGGCATCAGCCATAGAATGGGTAGATGTCCCAAAAGGAGGCATGGCTTAGTGGAAAGGGGGCGTGACAGCGGAAAGGGGGCAAGGTTCAAGTATGCCCCCCTGCACCAAAAGTTTGGGGCACTTGCAGAGTAAATCTAGGGCAAATTATAGGTGAAGTAAACTTAGACTAAATAGTCCAAAGATGCAACAGATTTATAAGCCATTATCCGCCAATATGATAAATCTGGTGCAGTTTAAGACTTTCTAAGTTGGCACATAGAAGGGACTTTTTTCTCCCATCTAAAATAATGAATCTCTGACGGAACGGACAAAACAGATGTAAAATGAGCAGAGCGGATATTCAAAACAAGACCTCTTTCACACGAGCGAGTTTTCCGCACGGGTGCAATGCGTGACGTGAACACATAGCACCTGCACTGAATCCAGACCCATTCATTTCAATAGGTCTGTGTACATGCATCATGCATCAGTTCAAATCGCAGCATGTTCTATACTCTACGCAGCCCTGGCCCCATAGAAGAGAATGGGGCTGCGTGAAAAACACATTGCATCCGCAAGCAAGTCCGTGGGGGGGGGGGGGGATGATGCGTTTTTCACTGATGGTTGCTAAGAGATGTTATTTGTAAACCTTCCGTTTTTTATCACTCACATGAAAAAATGCAATACCCGCGCGGAAAAAACCCTGAACTAAACGCAATCGGCGATAAAACTGACTGAACTTGCTTGCAAAATGGTCTGAGTGTTACTGAACGCACCCTGAATGCATCCGGTTCAAATCCATCACGCTCGTGTGAAAGAGGCCTAAAGGATCCATTTTTTTAAATTTTCTGTTCTTCTGATTAGAAGAATGGAAAACAAAATGGTGATGTGAACCCGGCCCTACTTTCTGCCGTAGATTTAAGTTTAGGCGCACGGACTGCCGGAAGATGGCCTGAGCCACGCCATAAATTAAGACCTGTTTTTGGCCATTGGTAAAACTGAACTTTTATTCTTTATTATTAAATAAACTACCCAAATATAGACAATGATTAAAAGAATGATACTGGCTCTAAGCTTGTGGGGAGTAAGGCCTCTTTCACAGGACCGTATGGCTTTTTCAGTGTTTTGTTGTCCGTTTTTCACGGATCTGTTGTTCCGTTTTTTGTTTCCATTTCTATTTCATGTTTCATGTTTCCGTTTCTGTTCTGTTTTTCAGTATGGCATATACAATATATAGTAATTACATAGAAAAAATTGGGCTGGGCATAAATTTTTTAATACATGGTTCCGCAAAAACGGAACGGATACGGAAGACATACGGATGCTTTTCCGTATGTGGTCAGTTTTTTTTTTGCGGACCCATTGACTTGAATGGAGCCACAGAACGTGATTTGCGGGCAATAATAGGACATGTTCTATCTTTCAACGGAAAGGAAAAACTGAAACAGAATGCATACGGAGTACATTCAGTTTTTTTTTGCAGAACCATTGAAATGAATGGTTTCGTATACGGACCGTAAAAAACGGCCCATAAATGGAAAAAAAAAAGGTTGTGTGAAAGAGGCCTAATACTGAATATATTTCACTATCAATATATAACCATAAGGTTTGCCTATTATCACTCATAAAGCTCAGGGAACTATAACTGGGATATTATATTCATATCCCTAGCATTCTAGTACCCTAGTATTGTATTAACTTTACCGACACTAAAGCAACAAATATAGTTGTAACTGATCTGTATCTGATTTGCCACAGTATATTATTGGAGTATATACTGTTAGTGATTGATTTTGGCACTCAGGAGTATATATATTCACATCTTTATTTTTACTGCTATTATATAGTGAGCCTTATGTCTATTCCCAATCAGTGGCGTTCTCAGGGGTAATAGAGAAATTGCAGTTGCTCTATTACCCCTGAGGACGCCACGTTCAATCGTGAAACATGTTGGGGGAGCGATGTGTTCAATGTTCTTAAACTGGCCCTTTGTTAAAATAGCACTGTGATAGGGTGCGCCGCAGGCACCGTAATCCATGTGTTTGTGACAGAGTCGCTATAGCTGGGGACAGTTAGTGATTGGGAAAAGACATAAGGCTCACTATATAATAGCAGTAGAAATAAAGATGTGAATATATACAGTACAGACCAAAATTTTGGACACCTTCTCATTCAAAGAGTTTTCTTTATTTTCATGACTATGGAAATTGTAGATTCACACTGAAGGCATCAAAACTATGAATTAACACATGTGGAATTATATACATAACAAAAAAGTGTGAAACAACTGAAAATATGTCATGTTCTAGGTTCTTCAAGGTAGCCACCTTTTGCTTTGATTACTGCTTTGCACACTCTTGGCATTCTCTTGATGAGCTTCAAGAGGTAGTCACCTGAAATGGTTTTCACTTCACAGGTGTGCCCTGTCAGGTTTAATAAGTGGGATTTCTTGCCTTATAAATGGGGTTGGGACCATCTGTTGCGTTGAGGAGAAGTCAGGTGGATACACAGCTGATAGTCCTACTGAATAGACTGTTAGAATTTGTATTATGGCAAGAAAAAAGCAGCTAAGTAAAGAAAAACGAGTGGCCATCATTACTTTAAGAAATGAAGGTCAGTCAGTCCGAAAAATTGGGAAAACTTTGAAAGTAAGGGCTATTTGACCATGAAGGAGAGTGATGGGGTGCTGCACCAGATGACCTGGCCTCCACAGTCACCGGACCTGAACCCAATCGAGATGGTTTGGGGTGAGCTGGACCGCAGAGTAAAGGCAAAAGGGCCAACAAGTGCTAAGCATCTCTGAGAACTCCTTCAAGACTGTTGGAAGACCATTTCAGGTGACTACCTCTTGAAGCTCATCAAGAGAATGCCAAGAGTGTGCAAAGCAGTAATCAAAGCAAAAGGTGGCTACTTTGAAGAACCTAGAATATGACATATTTTCAGTTGTTTCACACTTTTTTGTTATGTATATAATTCCACATGTGTTCATTCATAGTTTTGATGCCTTCATAGTCATGCAAATAAAGAAAACTCTTTGAATGAGAAGGTGTGTCCAAACTTTTGGTCTGTACTGTATACTCCTGAGTGCCAAAACCAATCACTAACAGTATGTACTCCATTAATATACTGTGGCAAATCAGATACAGAACAGTTATAACTATATTTGTTGCTTTAGTGTCAGTAAAGTTAATACAATAAATGACTGACACTGTCACAGTATAGGAGAATACTAGGGATATGAATATAATATCCCAGTTATAGTTCCCTGAGCTTTATGAGTGATAATAAGCAAACTTTATGGTTATATATTGATAGTGGACGATATTCAGTTACTCTGCACAAGGTTAGGGCCAGTATTATTCTTTTAATCATTGTCTATATTTGGGTAGTTTTATTTAATAATAAAGAATAAAAGTTACGTTTTAGCAATGGCCAAAAACAGGTATTTGAAGGCTTTTGGCTTTTGAATTTTGCATTGTTATATAAACCTGGGTCTAATTAGGTCAACGCCATAAATTACGGTAAGCGCACCCCCCAGCAGCACAGGGTTTCTCAAGCCAGTCTTGATAAATCTCCCACAATATTTCCCAGTTACAGTGGAATATAGCTGGACCCTTGTGAGATGACTCAAAGTATGCATAAATGGATTTGGAAGGAGGGAGGGGGGCTCATGGATAAGCATCTACATTGTTTCCATTTACATTTTTAACAATACATCTTACGTGCTTTCTAGAAGATAATTTTATTTCCAATTGCCAATTATTACGAAAATAAAGACAAAAAGTGAACCATTAAATGAAGCTCTACCTTGTGGAGCTGCTTCAATAAACACATTAGGCAGCACTTCCCAGTAAACAGCAATCACCCATAATACTAAAACCACTTTCAGGTCAAGAGTAGAACATTTATTATCTTGTTACAATGGCACCTGTCGAGAGGTGGGATATATTCGTCAGCTGGAAGCACGAAAATGGTAATGTAAAGCCCCAGCTCTCCAGTGCATGGGTGGAAGAGCCGTTGGCAGCCTAGCATAAGGCCTGTTAGTGACCACCAAAAAAAGATGCATTGGTGGTAACTAATGGGTTAAAGTTTATAAGATTTATAAAACAACGTACAATAAATTTGGCACAAATTACAGAAATGCACACTTAGGCCAAACATCTTCCCTCCCGATGTTTAGAGCCTTAACACTCAAGCAGGTAAGTATGATGCTTCTACTATTGCTAAGTAACCATGGCAACCAGGACTGCAGTAGCGTCCTGGTTGCCATGGTTACTGATCGGAGCCCCAGCGATTAAACTGGGACTCCGATCGGAACTCCGCTGCCACCAATGATGGGGGGGGGGGGAGAGGGGAGGCCGCACACTGGCCACCAATGTTACTAATACAATAGAGGGAGGGAGGGGGGGCCGGGGGGGCGCACACTGTGCCACCAACGTATTAATACAATAGAGGGAGGGAGGGGGGGCCGGGGGAGGGCACACACTGTGCCACCAACGTATTAATACAATAGAGGATGGCAAGGAGGTGCCACTGATGTGCAGGGATACTGGAACAAGCAACCTGGCTCACTATAGACTGTGACCTGAGTAAAGTGCTGCATATAGCAGTTATGAATAAACCCAACCACAGAGTGATGGAACATTCTCCCTGTGCAGACATTGAAGGTCTCCTAAAGTGGAACAGGCCTATAGGCTACAGGCACTCCCCAAATGTTTTATATAATTTAGTAGAATTGGGCCATGAAATTTAAAATGACAATTTATCAAACTAGTGTAAAGTAGAACTAGCTTAATTCCCCATAGCAACCAATCAGATTGTCACGACCCTTGGCTAGGTCCTGACTCTGTCTGCACGTGCGGTTGCCTTGGGCAACGTGGTTTGCATGTGAGGCACTTTTCCTTGGATGTGGTGTTTCCCCATTTTGGTATGCACGGGATTAAGGGGTGTCTGCTAGGTGTGGTGGGTATGACCTCAGGCCTCCTTATATGTTGGTGTGTTAGAGCCTGTGGTCAGTTTGATTTTGTTGTCAGTCTGTGTAGGAGCTCTGCTCCCTGGCTGAATGTCTTAGTCTGTGTGAGCCACCCTTATTTATTACAGGGAGTGCAGAATTATTAGGCAAGTTGTATTTTTTGAGGATTAATTTTATTATTGAACAACAACCATGTTCTCAATGAACCCAAAAAACTCATTAATATCAAAGCTGAATATTTTTGGAAGTAGTTTTTAGTTTGTTTTTAGTTTTAGCTATTTTAGGGGGATATCTGTGTGTGCAGGTGACTATTACTGTGCATAATTATTAGGCAACTTAACAAAAAACAAATATATACCCATTTCAATTATTTATTTTTACCAGTGAAACCAATATAACTTCTCAACATTCACAAATATACATTTCTGACATTCAAAAACAAAACAAAAACAAATCAGTGACCAATATAGCCACCTTTCTTTGCAAGGACACTCAAAAGCCTGCCATCCATGGATTCTGTCAGTGTTTTAATCTGTTCACCATCAACATTGCGTGCAGCAGCAACCACAGCCTCCCAGACACTGTTCAGAGAGGTGTACTGTTTTCCCTCCTTGTAAATCTCACATTTGATGATGGACCACAGGTTCTCAATGGGGTTCAGATCAGGTGAACAAGGAGGCCATGTCATTAGATTTTCTTCTTTTATACCCTTTCTTGCCAGCCACGCTGTGGAGTACTTGGACGCGTGTGATGGAGCATTGTCCTGCATGAAAATCATGTTTTTCTTGAAGGATGCAGACTTCTTCCTGTACCACTGCTTGAAGAAGGTGTCTTCCAGAAAATGGCAGTGGGACTGGGAGTTGAGCTTGACTCCATCCTCAACCCGAAAAGGCCCCACAAGCTCATCTTTGATGATACCAGCCCAAACCAGTACTCCACCTCCACCTTGCTGGCGTCTGAGTCGGGCTGGAGCTCTCTGCCCTTTACCAATCCAGCGACGGGCCCATCCATCTGGCCCATCAAGACTCACTCTCATTTCATCAGTCCATAAAACCTTAGAAAAATCAGTCTTGAGATATTTCTTGGCCCAGTCTTGACGTTTCAGCTTGTGTGTCTTGTTCAGTGGTGGTCGTCTTTCAGCCTTTCTTACCTTGGCCATGTCTCTGAGTATTGCACACCTTGTGCTTTTGGGCACTCCAGTGATGTTGCAGCTCTGAAATATGGCCAAACTGGTGGCAAGTGGCATCTTGGCAGCTGCACGCTTGACTTTTCTCAGTTCATGGGCAGTTATTTTGCGCCTTGGTTTTTCCACACGCTTCTTGCGACCCTGTTGACTATTTTGAATGAAACGCTTGATTGTTCGATGATCACGCGTCAGAAGCTTTGCAATTTTAAGAGTGCTGCATCCCTCTGCAAGATATCTCACTATTTTTGACTTTTCTGAGCCTGTCAAGTCCTTCTTTTGACCCATTTTGCCAAAGGAAAGGAAGTTGCCTAATAATTATGCACACCTGATATAGGGTGTTGATGTCATTAGACCACACCCCTTCTCATTACAGAGATGCACATCACCTAATATGCTTAATTGGTAGTAGGCTTTTGAGCCTATACAGCTTGGAGTAAGACAACATGCATAAAGAGGATGATGTGGTCAAAATACTCATTTGCCTAATAATTCTGCACTCCCTGTATATTGTTTCCCTTGCTCTGTCTGTGTGTCCCCTCCGGTGTGTTTCTGTTATCCCTCCTTCACCTGGTGTATGTTGTTTTGGTGTGGTCCGTGTTTGGAGGTTTGTGTTGTGGTGTGCCTGCTCTGAAAGGGGCTTGCTTTCCTGGAGGGGTTTAAGCAAAAGCAAGACTGTGGGCTTCCCAGCCTGGAGCCGTCCTTCCATCTCGGCTGCGGCAGGTAAGTGTGGTTAGCATTTGTTATGTTGCTGTGTTACTTACCTGCCGTACTGTTTCACCCATATGTCAGCTACTGGGCCTCTGGAGACGCCTGTCATCCGTGTCGTGGATGTACAGGTATTCTCTGCCCTGTCACCATCTATAGAGCAATGCAGGGATTCCTAGACCTCTAGGCATGTGGGTATGAGTCCTCTTACCTTTGAAAGGGGCTCATACAGCTAGGAGACTAGGGCCTGTTGAGGGAAGCTTTAGGAGGTGACCAGCTCCCTTTTCCCTGCATTGTGGCCCGTCAGCTTAGGGCATTGCGCGATGGGGGGTTCCCCCACTCCCCGTCGTGACACAGATTCCACCTTTCATTTTCCAAAACAGCTGTGAAAAATGAAAGGTGGAATCTGATTGCTTGCTATGGACAAACTAAGCCAGTTCTACTTTACATCAGTTTGTTAAATCTTCCCCAAAATGTTTTTCAATAATTAATTTGTTGTGCAATTTTTCATGAGTATGGCAATACCCCATATGTGGTCATGAACAGGTGTTCAGGGACATGGCAGGGCTCAGAAGGGAAGAAGCGCTATTGCTATAGCTATATAGACTATATATGGATTTTGGAGCATGAATTTTGGTTACATTTTTGTCAACTGAGCTGTATGATGGCCATAGGTTTTATTAGTACCATTTAGATGGGCATATGACCTGATCATTTTTAATTTAATTGCTTGGGAAGTGAGATGAACCAAAAAAAGTGTTATTTTGCCACTGAAGCTGTACGAAGAGTTGTATTTTCCAGGATAGACTGTAGTTTTTACCATTTTTGGGGACATACTGTATGTATGACATTCTGACCTAATATAGCATGTTTCTTTGTTCCACAGTGTTTACTATGCAGCATAAGTACAAACCGGATTCCCAAAAAGTTTGGACACTAAACAAATTGTGAATAAAAACTGAAAGCAATAATGTGGAGATGACAAATGTCAATATTTTATTTGTAATAGAACGTAGATGACAGATCAAACGTTTAATCCGAGTAAATGTATCATTTTAAAGGAAAAATACGTTGATTCAAATTTTCACGGTGTCAACAAATCCCAAAAAAGTTGGGACAAGTAGCAATAAGAGGCTGGAAAAAGTAAATTTGAGCATAACGAAGAGCTGGAAGACCAATTAACACTATATAGGTCAATTGGCAACATGATTGGGTATAAAAAGAGCTTCTCAGAGTGGCAGTGTCTCTCAGAAGCCAAGATGGGTAGAGGATCACCAATTCCCACAATGTTGCGCAGAAAGTTAATGGATCAATATCAGAAAGGTGTTACCCAGCGAAAAATTGCAAAGACTTTGCATCTATCATCATCAACTGTGCATAACATCATCCGAAGATTCAGAGAATCTGGAACAATCTCTGTGCGTAAGGGTCAAGGCCGTAAAACCATACTGGATGCCCGTGATCTCCGGGCCCTTAAACGACACTGCACCACAAACAGGAATGCTACTGTAAAGGAAATCACAGAATGGGCTCAGGAATACTTCCAGAAACCATTGTCAGTGAACACAATCCACCGTGCCATCCGCCGTTGCCAGCTGAAACTCTACTGTGCAAAGAAGAAGCCATTTCTAAGCAAGATCCACAAGCTCAGGCGTTTTCACTGGGCCAGGGATCATTTAAAATGGAGAGTGGCAAATTGGAAGACTGTTCTGTGGTCAGACGAGTCACGATTCGAAGTTCATTTTGGTAATCTGGGACGCCATGTCATCCCGACCAAAGAGGACAAGGACAACCCAAGTTGTTATCAACGCTCAGTTCAGAAGCCTGCATCTCTGATGGTATGGGGTTGCATGAGTGCGTGTGTCATGGGCAGCTTGCATGTCTGGAAAGGCACCATCAATGCAGAAAAATATATTCAGGTTCTAGAACAACATATGCTCCCATCCAGACGTCATCTCTTTCAGGGAAGACCCTGCATTTTTCAACAACATAATGCCAGACCACATTCTGCATCAATCACAACATCATGGCTGCGTAAGAGAAGGATCCGGGTACTGAAATGGCCAGTCTGCAGTCCAGATCTTTCACCTATAGAGAACATTTGGCGCATCATAAAGAGGAAGGTGCAACAAAGAAGGCCCAAGACAGTTAGAGGCCTGTATTAGACAAGAATGGGAGAGCATTCCTATTTCTAAACTTGAGAAACTGGTCTCCTCGGTCCCCAGACGTCTGTTGAGTGTTGTAAGAAGAAGGGGAGATGCCACACAGTGGTGAAAATGGCCTTGTCCCAACTTTTTGGGGATTTGTTGACACCATGAAATTCAGATTCAACATATTTTTCCCTTAAAATGGTACATTTTCTCAGTTTAAACTTTTGTTCCATGATTTATGTTCTATTCTGAATAAAATATTAGAAGTTGGCACCTCCACATCATTGCATTCAGTTTTTATTCACGATTTGTTTAGTGTCCCAACTTTTTGGGAATCCGGTTTGTAGCATGATCATTTTATTATTCAAATTCATAATGACACAGCAATCCAATGAAGGGTAGTAAATTAAATTTTTTATTTTTTCCAATGACAGTTGGAAAAAATGGTATGCTGATCCAGAACTGCCAGATAAAAAAAAAAAAAAAAGCCTTTGGCATACCTTTAAATAGCTACTGTACATTGAGAGATCATGTTGGCGTATACACACTCAATGTAATATGGGGATAGTTTGCCAGACCTACATTGTGTCCTCTTATTTTCTTTATTACCAGTAATAATCTGTCACTAGTTTTTCCCTTTTTGGTGACTAAAGCGGTAAAAAAGTATTACCATTATTAATATCACTATGCAATAAACAGGGCTTGAAGTATTAATGCAATATACGTGCAATAAAAATATGTTACAGGGAATATGTCACCAGAAAATTATCTATTGTTTAAATTGAGTTTTTATGTTAAACATATTTTTATAGAATTTTTGGTGGTTATATTTAATTTTCCATGTCATTATCTATAATTTGAAAAAAAATCTTAAAATCTTGTAGTTTTTGCACTAGCCACTAAACCTATTAATAGGTACCACTTATTGGTCTGTGTAGATCACCTTTCAGTAGTCATCTGCTTTTCATCACAGGCAGGATTAGAATGACACATATCAACATATATGTAACATGGGATACACCACTGACTATAGGTGATATCACAGCTTATCTACTTTCTCCTGACCTCTGCACAGGTCACTTAGAAAACTCTACCAAGCTGTACTGGTGTTATTTCTACATGCCAGATTTATATGATACTCTGTACATTGCAGTATTAAAATTAAACAGATCTGTCATAAGTGTGTGACTGGTACTTTCACTTTCAGTTTGTCCCTCTTTTCTAAACTACTGAAAGGTCATAAACACTTATTTAAGCCATATTCTTATCAGTAAGATAAGTATTGAGCTATAATGAGTGTTTATAATGTCAGAGAGCAGAGATAAGGAGCCCGTCAGCTGCCCAACTGACGGAAAAGACAATAAAATCCACAGGCAGCTAGTAGAGCATCTCAGCTCTATACACAAAAAAGAATTCCATATTTTTAATAAAGACCAATTGAAAAAAATGATTTTAGCTCCAAATAAGTTAAATGCAATAATAATAATAATAATAATAATTAAAAAAAATTGTCCCCAAGGTGTACATAGCCTCTAAGTGATGGTGAATTGCCTCTTACAAAGGAGTTATAGCGGCCAATCATACATATAATCAGAAGATATGAAAGTAATAATGGGTCGGTACTGACTCTCTGAAAGCACAGCCCATACATACACAGTACAGCCACAATACTTCAGAAGTTCAGGGCTTTGAGGGATTAAAAGAAAAACCACAGCATGAGCCATTATGTTATTATATTTCCACCTTTCAGAATATGGAGACTGAAGACAACAGACATTATTATTGCAGTTTTATTTTGGCCTGCTTTGTCGTAGCTCCCAGTGCAATAGATAAATGATTCACACCAGCTAGATCAGAGATGGAGAAGGTGACAGAAGTCAATCTATGAGTAACCTCCCTGCCACCAATGATGACGCCCTTTTGAGGGGTTGCAAAGTTCTGAGTAAGGCCTCTTTCACACGGGCATTCCGTATTTGCTCCAGATGCGTTGCATGTGCATTGCGGGAAAACTGTGCGAGTAGGCATGCAATTGCAATTGCGTTCCGATGTTCAGTTTTTTCTGCGCGAGTGCAATGCGCTTTGCACGCGTGTGAAAAAAAACTGAATGTGGTACCCAGACCCGAAACCAGACTTCTTCACTAAAGTTCGGGTTTCAGTTAGGTGTTCTATTCATTTTATTATTTTCCCTTATAGCATGGTTATAAGGGAAAATAATAGCATTCTTAATACAGAACGCTTAGTAAAATGTGGATTGAGGAGTTAAAAAATTTACTCACCTCATCCAATTGATCGCGCAGCTGGCATTGTCTTCTTGCTTCTTCTTTCAGGACCTGTAAAAGGACCTTTGATAACGTAATTGGTGACGTCAGCACAGGTCCTGGCGAATGAAGATAGAAGATCCTTCTACTGTATCTTCATTCAGCAGGACATCATCAAAGGTCCTTTTGCAGGTCCTGGAAGAAGAAAGAAGACGATGCCAGCTACGCGAACAAGAGGGTGAGGTGAGTTAATTTTTTTTTTTTTAACCCCTCAAGCCACAATAAGCATTCTCTATTAAGAATGCTATTATTTTCCTTTATAACCATGTTATAAGGGAAAATAATACAGTAAATTGACTTCAATCAATTTACTAACATCATCTCCTA
This sequence comes from Bufo gargarizans, assembly GCF_014858855.1. Taxonomy (NCBI): domain Eukaryota; kingdom Metazoa; phylum Chordata; class Amphibia; order Anura; family Bufonidae; genus Bufo; species Bufo gargarizans. Next base: position 483,412,534 of record NC_058082.1, read on the forward strand.
GCAACCATGCATGAAAATCGCATTGCATCCGCGCTTGCTTGCCGATGCTATGCGATTTTCAAGCAGCCCCATTCATTTCTATGGGGCCTGCGTTGCGTGAAAAACACAAAATATAGAACATGCTGCGATTTTCACACAACGCACAAGTGATGCGTGAAAATCACCGCTCATCTGAACAGCCTCATTGAAGTGAATGGGTCCGGATTCAGTGCGGGTGCAATGTGTTCACCTCACGCATTGCACCCGCGCGGAATTTGAAAGGGGCCTAAGGCTTTTACACATTACAAAGAACAGAATTTTGCTAATCAATTGTTTTCTTGCTTTATCTACCCTGTTTCATAACAGCTAGAAGTCTAAAAATGTGGATCATCTGCATTCATAAAGTCAATAGTTTTCAGCTGTAGGCTAAGTCCATATATTTGTCCAGCTGCCTTGTAAATCATCCATTGTAGCACAAATCAAATAAAAGTCTGTGACTGGAGCTTGTGAGTGGTGGCTGCTGATATTTACAGAGATCATCTACATGCACTCTTGAATTTTGGTATTTCACAGAGTTCAGCCTGTTGTTATGGGAATGCTGCCGTGATTTAAAGGGTTTGTCTGGGTTCTTGATACTGATGAACTGTTCATAGGATCTGATCAGTGGTGGGCCGAAAATTGGAGAACTTCCCCGTGCCTTTACGGCCACCATGATGGTCAGCAATGCTCGGCTTGCAGGCATTGTTCCTTCTAAGCCTTTGTAGCGTATAAGCAGGGCCGTTAGGGACCTGGGGGCCAGGCACTACAGAACCGTATCTAATCAATGTTCTCATACATTGCCCTTATAATCAGCTATCCAGCATCCAGATAGAACCGGCTACATGTTTTTATCGCTCTTGGTTTAGGGTAGAGAAGAGATCACTATCGAAATCCCAGATAGTCTAGGAAAGTGAAAAAATGTATGCCAGTATACCTGGTAGTCTAGGATGAGAGGTGGGAGGGTTAATTCCAGTAGGAATTAAGTAAGTAGGGCATTGAAGGTCTTATTGTCAAAATCTGTGGTGGTCTACTACATTGAAGTGGTTGATATCTTTATATCCGTGGTGGTCTAGGATAGTGAGATTAATTCCAGTATCGATTCTGGTCCTCCCTGAGGGTCTTTGTTTACAGGGCTGCAGCACTAACATTACATTAACACGTGGTCGCTGCAGCCTATCACTAAAGTAGGGCTGTTTTAACCATGTAACCGCCCACTTGCAGATGCCCCTGGATCTAACCATGGGATCTCCACCTATCAATAGAAGCTAGCACATCCGCATTACCCAGTCCCCATAGCTCTGTGTGCTTTTATTGTGTAAAAAAACACAATTTGATACATATGCAAATTAACCTGAGATGAGTCCTGTCCCTGAGATGAGTCCTGTCCCTGAGATGAGTCCTGTCCCTGAGATGAGTCACGTACATATGTATCAAATCTGTTTTTTTTACACAATAAAAGCACACAGAGCTATGGGGACTGGATATTGCAGATGTGCTAGCGGCCATCTAGCAACCCATGTCCTCAGCTCTATACACAAAATCCCAGTGACAGGTTCCCTTTAAAGGGCTGCGATGCTCTTTAGAACACGACGGCTCCTTCTGAACTTTTTCTTACACAGTGTCATGGCTATCCAGATGCTGTGCAGAGGAGATGCTGAAGGGGTCTCAGCCTCTGCCTTCTTTCTCATGATTCATGAGGTCCCTGCAGTCAGACCCCCATCAATCAGCAAGTGATGGCACATCCTAGCCATATGATGTCACATTCTACTGTTAGAAAAGGGACAATAGAAATAGTTTATTAGATAAATGCTAAATATAGTCTTCAAAGTGTCTACAAGGCATTGAAACCAAAAAGATCGGCCTACAACATGCCAATGATATGACCATAATGTTTTTATACTGAAAGATATAAATTATAGAAACATTTCAGAACTCCCTACTGTGTGTATTTATCCTAAAAGGCATACTCCACTAAAGGTAATCTGGTGGTCTGTTTCGGCAGAGGGACAGACTATTGGACTTACCATATCTGGTTCTGCTGGGCACCCCTAGATCCCTATTGACTATGATGGGATCTGACGGGGATCCAGCGGCTTTTCCGCATAAATGGCAGCTTTCTGCTGAACAAATTAATGCCGAAAAGCTGCTGGATCCGAATTGGATCCCATTACAGTCAATGTGGATCTGGCGGTGTGCAGCGGTTTGTAGCAACGCTGGATCCACTAGCTCCAGTCGTCTGCTCCTCTGCCCGAACAGACTACCAGATTACCTTTAGTGGAGATGTGAACCTACCCTACGGTGTATCCACAGAAGAGTGCACTGGTATTTGACATTCAAAAACAGCCGGTGAACCATAGGTTGCTCATTTCTACATAAAAGTATAACACAATTTGGAATTATATTTTAAACATCATCTAAACCAGGGGTGTCAAACTCAAATTCATTGGGGGCCGCATCAGCAGTTTGGTCATCCTCAAAGGGCCGGTTGTATCGGACTTATGGGGGATCTGTGGGTGACACTTATGGGGGATCTGCCCACCCCTAGGACCGCCCCCTAAAACCACCCCTTTAGAGAACAGGGATGCAAGTAAAATTTGGGGGGGCTATAAAATTCCAGCCCAGCAAAGAAACCCCCCAGATGGGGATGGCACTGTTAATGGGGGATCTGGGGATGGCATCCACAGATCCCCCATCCTATAACAGTGCCATCCACAGACCCCCCCATCCTATAACAGTGCCATCCACAGACCCCCCCCCCCCCACCCCATAACAGTGCCATCCACAGACCCCCCCCCCCACCCCATAACAGTGCCATCCACTGACCCCCCCACCCCATAACAGTGCCATCCACAGACCCCCCACCCCATAACAGTGCCATCCACAGACCCCCCACCCCAAAACAGTGCCACCCACAGATCCCCCACCCCATAACAGTGCCATCCACAGACCCCCCACCCCATAACAGTGCCATCCACAGACCCCCACCCCATAACAGTGCCATCCACAGACCCCCCCCACCTCATAACAGTGCCATCCACAGACCCCCCCATCCTATAACAGTGTCATCCACAGACCCCCCCACCCCATAACAGTGCCATCCACAGACCCCCCACCCAATAACAGTGCCATCCACAGACCCCCCCACCCCATAACAGTGCCATCCACAGACCCCCCACCCCATAACAGTGCCATCCACAGACCCCCCCACCCCATAACAGTGCCATCCACAGACCCCCCACCCCATAACAGTGCCATCCACAGACCCCCCACCCCATAACAGTGCCATCCACAGACCCCCCCACCCCATAACAGTGCCATCCACAGACCCCCCCACCCCATAACAGTGCCATCCACAGACCCCCCACCCCATAACAGTGCCATCCACAGACCCCCCACCCCATAACAGTGCCATCCACAGACCCCCCCACCTCATAACAGTGCCATCCACAGACCCCCACCCACCCCATAACAGTGCCATCCACAGACCCCCCCCCATTGCCGCTCCAGTACAGACTAGTTATAAAATGTGTACAATTAATAAGGATTCTATTCATGAGGCCCCCTCTGCAGTAGAACATTCAATATAGCCACATCCTACTCACAGGGCTGTTATCTTAATGCTGGCCGGCCGGGCAGACGAGAGGCAGCGTCACGACTGACGTCACATGCCTGCGCCGCCTCCTTCATTCAGAAAGTAGGCCGGGCACATGACGTCAGTCGTGACGCTGCCGCTCGTCTGCCCGGCCGGCCAGCATTAAGATAACAGCCCTGTGAGTAGGATGTGGCTATATTGAATGTTCTACTGCAGAGGGGGCCTCATGAATAGAATCCTTATTAATTGTACACATTTTATAACTACTGGAGCTGGGGGCCGGAGCACAGTCAACGCACCGGCCCCCAGCTCCTCCTCCCAGTCCCTCCCCGCTGATACATCGCAGCCTGCGATGCTGGAGCATGGCAGGCTGCGATGTCAAAAGGTGGCGGAACGCCGTTCCGGTGCGTTCCGCCAGAAAAAAAGCCCTGCCGCTCATTATGCGATTTATTATCACTTCCTGCAGGCAGGGGCCGCCTGCAGGAAGTGATAATAAAAGGTGAAGGCTGGCGGCCGGCGGCGGCTACGCCACATGACGAGGTCTGGCGGGCCGGATTCGGCCCGCGGGCCTTGTGTTTGACACCCGTGATCTAAACTGTACATTTACAACAAAAATATGTGAGCAAAATGACAAGGGTGTGAAACATCTGCTACGGCTCAGTACTGAATGTACACAGCTCGAGGTATCACACATACTTTCTCATTTTGAGGTATGCACAATATATTTATTATTTGACAAACTCTTTGAATGTCAGAATTTTTTTTAACGACAGAATGTCAGCGTAGTTTCTGCGCACAGAACTTCCATTCAAATTCACAATGTTTTAATCTTCTCTTCTCCCACCACTTTCCTTCTAGCAAGCTTGAGATCACACCTATCTGTGGCTGGAAGGCAACTAGCTACAGCACTCACTGAGGGCAGCATAAGGTAGTGACAGAAATGCTGATCTCAGCGGTGTGTTAAGCCTCATGCACACGTCCGTGAAATACGGACCGTGTGATACCGGCCTGGATTTCTTCTAAATGTGTAGGGGCGCACGGTGTCATTAGTTGCTATGAAGCTGCGCGCTTCCTGCTGCTGCCGCCGCAGTACAGTAATACACTGGTATGAGCTATACCAGTGTATAACTGTACTGCGGCGGCAGCAGGAAGCGCACGGCGTCATAGCAACCATTGATACCGTGCGCTCCGGTATCACGCGGCCCGTGTTTCACGGACGTGTGCATGAGGCTTTATTGATGAACTAAAAGTAAGTGGTTGCCAAGAACCAGCATCATAATCATTGCAGCCCAGGGCTTGAAAAGAGTCAGATCTACCTGAGAAGAGTCCTGGTTATTCCTAATCTCCTGCTCTCTCCGACCATCTGCTGGTGATTGGCAGTTCTCTCCTAGAGAGAAAGGGAGAAAACTAGGTAGAAGACTGTCAGTCATCAGCAGGAGAGCAGGGATTCATGAATAACCAGGACTCTTCTCAGGTGGCCTTGACTCCTTTCCAGGCCCAGTCTGCAATTATTGTGATGTTGGTTCTCGGCAACCACTTATTTTTTACTTTTAAATGACAGACCGCTGAAATCTACTCACCTGTCTCTACGTTATGCTGCCATTAGTATGGACATCATAAAGTTGATGACAGGTTCCCTTTAAATGCTACTTCAGCTACTGTGCAACCCACTGAAATCCTTGGGTTCTACAGCTGTAGCAACAACCAAGATCACCATGTAGCCGAACCCTTAATTGTAAGATACCTCTGCTTAGAGGGAAGGCATATACACTGCCAACGGGTGAAGGACAGTTGATGGACGATGACCATCAGTGTGGAAGTATGCTAAAAGCTGTTGCCTGAGGTTACCAAAAAAAATCCCAGCCTCAATTTTGATCCTGGATGGTATCTGCTATTGCAACTCAACCTATTCACTTAAATCACATTAACTGGGATCAAACAGAACACTTACATGGTGACCTCCTTTGTATCTCTCCAGCTGCAGATCTTTTGATTCCCACGCCTTTGCTATGTAATCCAAGATGGCTGCACCGCTTCTTAGACTGCCGCAGCCCAAGACATTTCCTGCTTGTCCGACCCTGCATTTGGATTGTGAGCAGAACTGGCCAAGAAAGTGCCTTGGGCTACCAAATGCACAGTAAACATTGGGCAGCCTGAGAAGAGGTGCGGCCAACTTGAAGCCTGGGAATTGGCAGATCTGCAGCTGAAAAGATGAAAATTAGGGAGCCAAGTAAGTGCTAAGTTCAGTCCCCAGAGGGCCGCTTTAAGTGGAAAAAGCCACTTTAAGGGGACCCTTCACCAGTTTTGGATAAAAGCTATACCTCATACTGTAGTCCAGGTTCAGGAGATTCCATCCCGCTATTTTTTGCAGATCTACCCCTCCATTGTGCTGCTATTCCTGTTCAGTTTTGACACCTAATATGCTTATTAGTAGCAAGGAGCCAAGGAGGAGCTGTTCTCACGAAATTTGGAAAATCAGAATGTCACGAACATGAGAATGTCACAAACTATGGATCCGACCGCTCCGGATCCCACAGCTGTGACGTAGTGGTCTGTGACGGAGTCTGCGCACACACAGAGACCTCACGTGGCCGGGGTATTACCACTCGGCTAACACCCCCCACTACACTTCGGTAACTGCCACCACGTGGGTTCCCGGTCCACGAGCCGACTATCCGGGTCATTCACTATCACACAGATCAGTGGATGAACCGGATATCACTTACTGACCAACCGCAGTCAATCACCCCCAGCTACAATTCCTAAATGCAATTTAACTAACTACCTGGTAACGTCTCTTCAAAGGCAAGGTACGTTGTTCAGCAGCTTAGAATATGGAAGACTTGGCCATTTAGATTTTATAATCTTTAATAAGCGGTAAAAAGCAGTGCATACAAGTCTAATGAAAATGACTATAAATCTACAGAATAATAATAACAATATAAATAATCACGACAGTTCAAATGAAAGGGAAAAAGATGAAAGAATACTTAGTTTCTCTGGAGGGTTTCAGATGGTCGTTCATATGTCCTTTTTGAATCCTTGCAAACCCCTTTTCAGTATGTATCAGGGGAGACCCTCAAAGTTCTTCTGATACAGGGATATGCCGTCAATGTCCAATTAAGTGTCTGGTGATGTTCCATGGGTCTCTCTCCTCTGTCCTTGTGCATGGATTTTTATGAACTCTCCCATGGGCAGGAGACTTACTCCTGTCAGCCAATGGCAGCAGAGTGACTGTGAAGCCTAGGGATTGGCCCCCAAGTGTTTTATGACCCCATCAAAGTTCAGTTCCTACAATGAGGATTATACTTAAGCTCGTATCCCCTTGATACATCGGCATATTTTTATACAGAATACATATTTGCGATCCTTATTTATTTACATACAGAATGAGACCACACACGGTAATGCTGGGACCTGTAGTTCTTCTACCACCCATAGGTCAGCTACGGAATCACATCCTCTAGTCATATTTGATACCCAATTAACCACAATACTCTGTAGAGCCTGGATCTGGTGTCAGAAAGGGCATAAGTTGATTCATAAATGAAATATGAAAGTGGACTGGTTTTATGCCCAGAGCTAATTAAGGGCTATTAGCTCTCCTCAAACCAGACCTGGAAATTAATGACGTCACGCTCCAGCCAGGCTTGACAGCGAGCTGATCTTATCTTAAAGGACAGGATGAGCTGGGCCTGGTATAGCCTTTATGACCTTTTATAGCCGGCCTCACAGAGTAGTGGTAATAAAAGTGTCCATCTATATCATAGGTGACCCAGGCTTCAGGAAGATGAGAGTTCACAGTTTTTTTACATATGCCAGAAGCATATAAGATGGCTACCCAGAGGAATTATGTATGTATGCCGGCACACCTCCCTCTTTTAAAAGGTTGCCTGGGGAAATGGCCACAAGCCTATTCCACAGCAACCCAGCCGTCTCCGGCCGATTCTCCCTGCCGCGACAACCCGTCGGCATTTCCATGTAAACTACCTTTTCTGTGCTGCACGGTGAAGTTGTACTGCTGCAAAATCAGGCTCCATCTCAGCAGTTTCGCATTGTCTCCTGCGAGACGTGCCAACCAGCTGAGGGGATTGTGATCAGTGATCACTGTGAAATTGCGTCCATACAGGTAGTGTTGTAGCTTTTGCAGGGACCACACAATAGCTAAACACTCCTTCTCTATTGTGGAGTAGCTGGTCTCCCTGGCCAGTAACTTACGGCTCAGGTATAGTACAGGATGCTCCTCCCCGGCCTGGTTCACCTGACTCAGGACTGCACCCAGACCAAAGGCGGAAGCATCCGTGTGGACCACAAACTTCCGAGTGAAATCTGGGGCCTGAAGCACAGGAGCACTGGCTAGTGCATCCTTCAGGGCCTGGAAGCCTTGCTCGCATTCCGGCGTCCATGACACCATCCTGGGCAGCTTCTTCTTGGTCAAGTCTGTCAGAGGCTTGGCCAGGGCGCTATAGTTCGGGATGAACTTCCTATAGTACCCGGCCGTTCCCAAGAAAGACATGACCTGCTTCTTGGTGAGAGGTGTTGGCCATCTCGTAATGGCTTTCACCTTCTCTATTTCAGGCCTCAGTGTGCCTCCTCCTACTCTGTGGCCTAAGTAAGTGACCTCATTCATGCCCAGCTGGCACTTGCTAGGCTTAACAGTTAGTCCAGCCGCAGCAAGTTTGTCCAGTACTTGCGACAGGTGCACCAGATGCTCCTTCCACGTGGGGCTATACACGGCAATGTCGTCTAAATAGGCGACAGCACATTCTTCTAGTCCTTCCAGCAAGTCATTCACAAGCCTTTGAAAGGTGGCTGGCGCATTCTTCATCCCAAACGGCATTACAGTAAATTCGTATAAGCCGAAAGGGGTGATGAAGGCCGACTTCTCCTGAGCCTCCGAGGTCAGGGGAATCTGCCAATACCCCCTGCTCAGGTCCATGATTGTCAGGTAGCTGGCTCCTGCCAACTTATCTAACAGTTCATCAATCCTGGGCATGGGGTAAGCATCCGAGGTTGTGATGGCATTCAGTTTCCGATAATCCACACAGAACCTGGTTGTCTGATCTTTCTTCGGGACCAGAACCACCGGTGAGGCCCAAGCGCTGTGGGATTTCTGAATGACCCCGAGCTGCTTCATCTCCTCGATCTCCCTCCTGAGGTCTGCCTGGACCTCCATTGAGACACGGTAGGCGGACTGCTTTGTGGGAGCATGTGTACCTGTGTCCACATGATGGACTGCAAGGTGAGTTCTCCCGGGTTTCCCTGTAAAAGTGTCACGGTGAGCCGTCAACACTTCTAAGAGCTGAGATCTCTGCTGGGACGAGAGTTGAGGGTTGAGGGTTAAGTCCACCTCCAACTCTCGAGTGTCAGCTAGCAGATCTAGTAGGGGGTCGGCCTCCTCCCTTTCGGGCAGGCTGCAAACCGGCATAACATGTGGCGTTCTCTCGTGATGCTCCTTGAGCATGTTGACGTGAAACGTCTTCTGTCTCCTACCTCCCTCTCCAAGGCCCACCACATAATTTACCTTACTCAGACATTTGACAATGGGGTACGGCCCTTCCCATGCAGCTTGCAGTTTGTTTTGCCGCATTGGCAGCAGGACATAGACCTTCTGCCCCTCCTGGTAGATTCTCTCTCGGGCAGTGCGGTTATACCACTGCTTCTGTTTGCTTTGGGCCTGCACCATATTCTCCTGTACCAGACCTACCAGCGACTCCATTTTGTCTCGGAACCTGAGGACATAGTCTACTACAGAGACTTCAGTTCCGGCAACCTTGCCTTCCCAAGACTCTCTGATTAGGTCTAGGGGACCTCTTACTCGTCGACCATACAGGAGTTCGAAGGGCGAAAACCCGGTTGACTCCTGGGGAACCTCTCTGTAGGCAAATAGCAGGTGAGGTAGATATCGTTCCCAGTCCTTCCCTTGCGCCTCCACGAACGTCTTCAGCATCTGCTTCAACGTCCCGTTGAAGCGCTCACAGAGGCCGTTTGTTTGTGGGTGGTAAAGGCTGGCTACGATATGGTTCACCTGTATTTTCCTACAGAGCCCCTGCATTAGTTCAGACATGAACTGAGGTCCTTGGTCGCTGAGAAGCTCAGCTGGGAACCCCACTCTCGTGAAGATCCCCAGCAGGGCGTCTGCAACCTTGTCCGCCCTAATGGAGGATAACGCCACTGCTTCCGGGTAGCGCGTCGCGTAATCCACCAGGGTTAATATGAACCGTTTACCCGAACTGCTGGGGATGGCCAGTGGACCAATGATGTCCACGGCCACCCTCCTGAAGGGTTCATCAATTATCGGTAAGGGATTCAATGGAGCTCGGTGACGGTCTCCTGCTTTGCCAACTCGCTGACAGGTGTCGCAGGACCTGCAGTACTTGGCGACATCTGCCCCGAGGCCAGGCCAGAAAAAATTCTGCATCACCCGGGACTTTGTTTTGGTTATTCCCAGGTGACCAGCTAAGGGGATCTCATGAGCCACTTGCAGTAATTGTTCCCTGAACTGCACAGGTACAATGAGCTGCCTCTTGAGTGGCCCCACCCTACTGTCACTGTGGGAGATGTCCTCCTTATACAGTTTCCCATTGTCCCAACACACTCGGTATTTGTCTCCCTCAGTGGGAGGGCTGGCAGCTAACCCTCTTAGCTGCTCCAAGGTAGGGTCATCTCGCAGGGCCTGCTCAAAGGCGGCACTACAAGTCCCAGCCAGCTGTCCTGTGGCGAACAGGGACAGTGGCTGAGGCTCTGACGCGGTTAAGTCCACGGGGTCCGAACCGGTGGAAGGGGACACTTCCACTTGCTCTTCCCCAATGGAGCGTTCCGCTGCGGCTTTTGCAGCCCTGCGAGTGACGGGCAACACAGGCACAATAATGTCATCACATTTAACATTTGCACAACTTGAATCAGTTAAACACATGTCCGCTACCTGTGTACATACACCCGCCATCCCCTCTACATCTCCTGTCATAGGAGAACTGCTCCCACACACCCCACCTCCCACCTCCCGAGGTCCATCCCCAAGGTTATCTGATGTTACGCAAACATCCTTGCACAGTACCTCGGTATGTCCAGGGACCTCCATAGGGACGGGTGAGTCCTGTGTGCTTCCAGGGGGCACGTAGCACGAGACCAATCGTCCTAGGTCAGTGCCTAATAAAACATTTGTGGGGATCTCCGCAGAGACTCCCACCTCCCTTACTCCACTCCCAGCCCCCCAATCAAGGAAAACACGAGCTAGGGGAACATTAGGGCTCACCCCCCCCAACTCCCGTGATGGTGAGGCTTTTGCCGGGAATAAGGTCTGCGTCATCCACTAGTTCAGGCCGAACTAGTGTGACTTCGGCTCCTGTATCGCGGAAGCCTGTGGTGCACCGGTTGCCCACAGTAACCGACTGTAGGTTGTCTGCGGTGTGTCTTGCAGCTCCATTCACTAACAGCACAGATGATGGGTTGCGGGCAAGCTTGCCAGGGGGTGCTGTCTTCTTCTCCGGGCACGAGTGGCTGAGGTGTCCTGGCTTGCCGCACGCATAGCACTTGCGCACGTCTGTCGGTGCTGGCTTGACTCCTTCAGGTCTTTGTGCAGGCCTGTGAAAGGGTCGCTGGACAGGAATCGACAAAGCTGGCCGGGAGGAAGAAGCAGATGAAGAGGTTCCTCCCAGACGGGACAGAGTGTCTTTGAATGCCCGAGTGCTGGGCATGGCGACATATTCATCGGCTAGCTCGGCCGCCTCTCGCGCACTCTTCGGCTTGTGCTCACATACATATTTTTGCACATCTGTGGGGCAATTGGAGACAAACTGTTCTCGGACCATCAGATCCGCCAGGGACTGCTTGGTGTCCTCTGTGAGGGGATCAGACCACTGTTGGAAGGTGGTCTGCAACTTGCCCAGATGGTCCATAAAAGTATCTCCGGGCCCTCTCCGCAGGGACCGGAACCGTAAACGGTAAGTCTCTGGAGTCAGCTGGTACTTGACCAGAATAGCCTTTTTGATGACCGCGTAACTGGTACGCTCTGCTAATGGTAGTCCGACCAGGGCCTCCATAGCTTTGCCCTTCAGTGCGGACATTAGATGTCCCGCCCACTGTGGCTCTGGTACCTGGTACTGCTGGCATGAGGTTTCAAAAGCATGCAGGAAAAGATCAATGTCACAGTTCTCAGACTCCATCACAGGCAGTTTTGGCTTGACCATCAGGGATGGGCCTGTGGATGTAGCATGCCGGTCGGACCCCTGAAGCTGTACTCGGGCCATGTCCAGTTCATGCCTGCGGACAGCTTCCCGTTCTGCAGCCTCGCGCTCAGCCTGGCGCTCTGCCCGACGTGCCTCCAGCAGCCGAAAATATAAGTCCGGGTTACTGAGCATTAGTTGGTCCAGACCATTTTGGGATGGCATAGAGACAGAGTTATGTCCAGCTAGAGGACTGCAAGCCCCAGCAGGCTGTCCTCCTCCCAGTTCATCATCCTCATTCTGGAAGGGGTCACCTGGCTCAGGGGCCCCAGAGTCTCCTCCATTCTCTGAATCCTGCAGGGATGACTCTTGACTCCTCCGTGCACATAACTCCTGGATGAGGACAGTCTTATTTTTCCCATATACTTGGATGCCTTTGTGCTCACACAGAGCTGTGATATCAGCCACGCTCAGGACGTCATAATTCACGGATTCGGACATTATTGCCAAATAAAAGATAGGACAGAAAACAAGAGAGAGGGGAGGGTACTGTCGTGAATTATTATTCTATCAAAACTAATGCACTGTGCTTCGTCTTCCAGAATTTTTCAATCCTTTAGTACAGAGTTATGGACATAACTTCATGCACTAATATTCTAAGCATACAGAATCCCGTAAGCTGCCACCAGAAAATGTCACGAACTATGGATCCGATCGCTCCGGATCCCACAGCTGTGACGTAGTGGTCTGTGACGGAGTCTGCGCACACACAGAGACCTCACGTGACCGGGGTATTACCATTCGGCTAACACCCCCCACTACACTTCGGTAACTGCCACCACGTGGGTTCCCGGTCCACGAGCCGACTATCCGGGTCATTCACTATCACACAGATCAGTGGATGAACCGGATATCACTTACTGACCAACCGCAGTCAATCACCCCCAGCTACAATTCCTAAATGCAATTTAACTAACTACCTGGTAACGTCTCTTCAAAGGCAAGGTACGTTGTTCAGCAGCTTAGAATATGGAAGACTTGGCCATTTAGATTTTATAATCTTTAATAAGCGGTAAAAAGCAGTGCATACAAGTCTAATGAAAATGACTATAAATCTACAGAATAATAATAACAATATAAATAATCACGACAGTTCAAATGAAAGGGAAAAAGATGAAAGAATACTTAGTTTCTCTGGAGGGTTTCAGATGGTCGTTCATATGTCCTTTTTGAATCCTTGCAAACCCCTTTTCAGTATGTATCAGGGGAGACCCTCAAAGTTCTTCTGATACAGGGATATGCCGTCAATGTCCAATTAAGTGTCTGGTGATGTTCCATGGGTCTCTCTCCTCTGTCCTTGTGCATGGATTTTTATGAACTCTCCCATGGGCAGGAGACTTACTCCTGTCAGCCAATGGCAGCAGAGTGACTGTGAAGCCTAGGGATTGGCCTCCAAGTGTTTTATGACCCCATCAAAGTTCAGTTCCTACAATGAGGATTATACTTAAGCCCGTATCTCCCTGATACATCGGCATATTTTTATACAGAATACATATTTGCGATCCTTATTTATTTACATACAGAATGAGACCACACACGGTAATGCTGGGACCTGTAGTTCTTCTACCACCCATAGGTCAGCTACAGAATCACATCCTCTAGTCATATTTGATACCCAATTAACCACAATACTCTGTAGAGCCTGGATCTGGTGTCAGAAAGGGCATAAGTTGATTCATAAATGAAATATGAAAGTGGACTGGTTTTATGCCCAGAGCTAATTAAGGGCTATTAGCTCTCCTCAAACCAGACCTGGAAATTAATGACGTCACGCTCCAGCCAGGCTTGACAGCGAGCTGATCTTATCTTAAAGGACAGGATGAGCTGGGCCTGGTATAGCCTTTATGACCTTTTATAGCCGGCCTCACAGAGTAGTGGTAATAAAAGTGTCCATCTATATCATAGGTGACCCAGGCTTCGGGAAGATGAGAGTTCACAGTTTTTTTACATATGCCAGAAGCATATAAGATGGCTACCCAGAGGAATTATGTATGTATGCCGGCACACAGGCTATCTATTAAGTATTTCTGGAGCGCCATCTTTACCAGAGGAGACGTGACAGGCAGAGAAGCAGCATAAGAAGATCAAGGTTAGCAGCATCAGAAGACCCATGCAGCCACAGCAGCAGAAGATACAGGACTACAGCAGATCAGGCTCAGAAGTAGCATCATTGTCCCCATTAGTCATGTAAGGCCTAGGCCAGTGGTGGCAAACCTATGGCACGGGTGCCAGAGGCGGCACTCAGAACCTTCTCTGTGGGCACCTGCACCAATATCCCTTAGGCCCCTTTCACACGGGCGAGATTTCCGTGCGGGTGCAATGCGTGAGGTGAACGCATTGCACCCGCACTGAATTCGGACCCATTCATTTCTATGGGGATGTGCACATCAGTGGTGATTTTCACGCATCACTTGTGCGTTGCGTGAAAATCGCAGCATGCTCCTCTTTGTGCGTTTTCCACGCAACGCAGGCCCTATAGAAGTGAATGGGGCTGCGTGAAAATTGCAAGCATCCGCAAGCAAGTGCGGATACGGTGCGATTTTCACGCACGGTTGCTAGGAGACGATTGGGATGGAGAACCGATCATCATTATTTTCCCTTATAACATGGTTAAAAAAGAAAAATACTAGCATTCTTAATACAGAATGCATAGTACAATAGCACTGATGGGGTTAAAAAAATAAATAAAAAAATGTAACTCACCTTAATCCACTTGATCGCGCAGCCTGGCTTCTCTTCTGTCTTCTTCTTTGCTGTGCACAGGAAAAGGACCTGTGGTGATGTCACTGCGGTCATCACATGGTCCGTCACATGATCAATCGCCATGGTAAAAGATCATGTGATGGACCATGTGATGAGCGCAGTGACGTCATCAAATGTCCTATTCCTCAAAGAAGAAGACAGAAGAGAAGCCGGGCTGCGCGAACAAGTGGATTAAGGTGAGTTAAATAATTTTTTAAATTTTTAACCCCTCCAGCCCTATTGTACTATGCATTCTGTAATAAGAATGCTATTATTTTCCCTTATAACCATGTTATAAGGGAAAATAATACAATCTGCACAACACCTAACCAAAACCCGAACTTCTGTGAAGAAGTTCGGGTCTGGGTACCAAACATGCTGATTTTTCTCACGCACGTGCAAAACGCATTACAATGTTTTGCACTTGCGCGGAAAAATTGCGCATTTTCCCGTGACGCACCCGCATCTTATCCGGGCCAAAACCATGACCCCCGTGTGAAAGAGGCCTTAGACTTTTCCTACCATTCATCAGCGCAGGGCACAGCGCAGGCAGCGCACTGAATGTAGGCAGGCTATTATAGCTAAATGATAAAGTACATGGAAGATATACTATAATGGACTGTAGGCACTTTGCAATAAATAAGTTGGTTTTGGGTTGAATTTGGGCACTCAGTCTGTAGAAGGTTCACCATCACTGGTCTAGGCCATGAGCAGTGTTGAGCGCACAAGTAGTGTCATAATTATTCAGGTAACCCCTAAGCAACAAGCGATCTGAAAGGCAGCCTTGAAAATAGTTCCCACACATTGCCCCATAAACCCTAAGGCAACAAGCAGATGTTCTTGCTTTATCTGGTATCAGCCCATCCATGCCCCTATAACCCCCTAAGGCAACCAGCAGATGGCCTGGCATTATCTATAAGAAGCCCACCCATTCCCCCATAACCCCCTAGGCAATGAGCAAAAGGGCGTACCTTATCTAGTAACAGCCCAACCATGCCCCCATAACACCCTAAGCGATAAGCAAATGAGCTGGCAGTATATAGAAGCAGTCCACCCATGCTCCCATAACCCCTAGGGAAATGAACAAATGGCCTTACTTTATCTGGTAGCAGCCCACCCATGCCCCCATAATCCCCAAGGCAATAAGAAGGGCTGGCGTTATCTATTATCATCCCACCCATGCCCCCATAACCCGCTAGGCAACAAGCAGAAGGGCTGGCAATGAGCAGCTGAATAGATATAGAAACATTTCTCTGGGGACGTACACAGGTTTTTCTGGGGGCATATACAGGTGTCTCTGGGGGCACACACATGTTTTTCTGGGGGCATATACAAATTTTTCTGGGGACATACACATGTTTTTCTGGGGTCATAAACACATTTCTCCGGGGGCATGTACACATTTCTCTGGGGGCATATACAGGTTTCTCTTGGGGAAGATACATGTTTTTTTCTGAGGGCATATACACATTTCTCTGGGGGTATATACAGGTTTCTCTTGGGGAACATACATGTTTTTTTCTGGGGGCATTTACACATTTCTCTGGGGGTATATACAGGTTTCTCTTGGGGAACATACATGTTTTTTTCTGGGGGCATATACACATTTCTCTGGGGGCATACAGACATGTTTCTCAGGGAGCATAGAGGCATGTTTCTCATAGGGTATGTTTAGAAGAGACTGCCAGTGGAAAGTTGAGGGATATAAAATACACATAAAACTTAAAGGGGATTTCCAGGGAGAATTTGAAAAATGGGCCAGAAAATGTTAATAATAAAAAAGAACCATCACTTACCAATCCCTCGCTCTCGCCATTCCAACAGTTCAGGATATGGCGAAACACCAGGAAAGCCCCGCTTACCAATACCTGCACTGACCCCTTAAAGCCTTGACATGAGCACTCTCCCCTGCAGGCTGTTTGTCAGCTTTCTGGGTAACTTTTTGTCACTGCTGCACACAAAACATTACAAGTAATGCAGATTATAGTAAGCCTAAGGGGGCAAATTTTATTGGAAACATGTCTGCAACTGAAATTGGGATACCCATGTGGTTCCCACACAAACAACCCCATTCAGATGAACGCAACTGATTTCCAGTCGCAGGAATTTTCTGAAGCAAAATCTGCTGCGTGTGAAGGCGCCCTTAGGCTGCATATACACAACCGTGTCACGGCCTTATCCGATTAGTGGACCACAAACTGCAAATCCAAAAACACAGCACCAGATGTGTGCATCTCGCATCCACAAGATGCGGCCAAAGATAGGATATGTCCTGTCTTTTGCGTCATGGAGGCACAGATCTGGAAGCACACGGAAGCCTTCCAAGTCTTATCTTTCGCTGCATTTTGTGGATCGCAAAGCCATTGAAGTCAAAGGGTCTGAACCGTGATCTTGGGGTGCACACAGCCAGTGCCCGTGTTTTGCAGATCTGCTGTTTGCAGTCTACAAAATGGACACAGTTGTGTGAATGCAACCTTATAACGCATTATTATAATAAAGACATTATGTGCTTATTTTCAGAAAAGCGTCAAATGAGAAGATAAAAGCTACGCAGATGGCTGTATTCATTCCAAGGACAAAAGGCAGGGCTGAAGATGGCTTGTTGAAGAAATTACCGGCATCTTCTCCCTAAAACAACCCAGGACGTCACACAAGTAAATTAGGACAGAATATGCAGCTTGCAGGTATTGATACTGGTTCTTTGCCAAGTAATAAAGTTACAAAGACTGGAAAAGCGTTGAGTACATACCGGTTTAGGGCAGTGCACATATCTCGCCAAGCTGATTATCAGGTCATGGGTGATGGGATCTACCAAGTTTCGGAAACTTGCATATCGGTATAGCACATCATCTAATGATGTTGACTCCATGCCCAAATCCTACATGAAAATGAGAAATAATGATTACATATAGATACATATGACTGTACAGTATGTAAGAAGGATTCAATCACCTGAATTTAAACCCCCAAAAAGTAATAAAGTTCATCCATGTAGAGCTCTCATTTGATCTTTGAAGGGTATGATGAAATGCGCCACGCAGAAATATGTGCTGGAACTGGGTAAAAATCCCATTCAGATGAGTGGAAAGTACTTTTAGCTGCTGAAATTTTACATTCCCTAAGGAGATAAACATATTCCCCACAAAGGCACTCATATTTCAGAGAAGTCATATTGCAGCTTTTTTTGCATGGACCCATAATCGGACACCCATATATGTGAACTGGGCTATACCCTATCTCCGTATTCCTGAAAGTGGTATACTGTACATAGTTTTTTTGTTGTAGTCTGTACAAATTGCAGCGAGCTGTATTGCATAACATATTACAAGATTTCTGTCCTAGACCTAACCCCAAAAAGAAGGACACCCGAGACCACGCCCCAACACCGCTAAGCCATGCCCCAACTCCAACCTTAAGGTGAGCTGCATGCAGGCCCTGAGTGCTTCTTTCACCCTCCGTCAGTCACAGAGTGACATGTCCTCCAGCTCTAGTGACTGACTGGGGTGAGAGAATACCTCACTCAGTCAATTTGTAGCTGAAGTGCACGCTCTGATGTCTGAGTGTGGAGCCACAGAAAAGGAGGACAACCCAGCATCCATCCAGGCCTTGAGCCGGACGGAGGACAAGATGCAAGGAAAACGGGCAGTCCGGCCTAAAACCAAACTTCTGGCCCCCCTACTTAGAGTCCCTGCAGCTCTATACTACTGTATGGCACCAAACAGTCTCCTGTCACCTTGCTGTGGAGGATGGGCACACATTATTTTGATCAAAACGTATTTGCTAAGAACTTTACATTCATTTATATAGTAAGTATAGCATTATTGTGTGATCATGTATTTTGTACCAGCAGAGTGCTATGGCCTGGTATTTGATACCGTACAGCCTCCTGCACATGGCTCTATGGTGTGCATGAGGCCTAAGATTCATTAGAATGTAGATTCCTTAGGTTTCCAAATCCCTATATACTGCACCTTCTTTTGTGTCACAATAGTGTACAACGCATTTTGACTCTTGATTTTGACTTTGGATGAAATTTATAAAGTTCTGTACACCAATTTTCAGTCACAAATTTGGGCATTGTGGGGGAGATTTATCAAACTGGTGTAAAGTAGAACTGGCCTTGTTGCTCTTAGCAACCAATCAGATTCCCTCTTTCATTTTTCACAGCTCCTTTAGAAAATGAAAGGTGAAATCTGATTGGTTGCTATGGGCAACTAAACTAGTTCTACTTTTCACTAGTTTGATACATGACCCCCTGTGTTTATTTGATGCTTTCGCAACTTTTGAAAAGTGGGTTTGAAAAGGGTTACCTAGGCGACTTATTGCAATCTCACTCCAGTAGGGGGCATCAACTAACAGGACTAAGATTTTTAAACTGCAACCTTTAAGGATAGGTCATCAATATCAGATCGGTGGGGGTCAGACACCCTGGATCCCCGCCAATCAGCTATACGAGGAGATGGCGCTCGCAGTGCGCACGTGCCGTCTCCCTTCTCTCTTCCTGCTCGTTACTGCTGTCTATGGTCTTTGATCTGATATTGATGATCAATAGTTAAAGTCCGGACAACCGGTTTAAAGAAGCGTCAAATTTATCAAACAACCTGCAATAAATTTGGCACAAATTACAGCAATACACTGAGGCAAAACTGACTAAACACTCAAGGATTTATATTTACTGCTCTTTTTCATTATGAAACGGTGATGTGAACTCAGCCTTAAAACAGTGTTCAATCAGATTGCATACTCCACAAGTTGTCGCCAACATTAGCAGGACAACCTCTTCCGACCACTCACAGTTTACTAACAGCAGGCATCTTGGGCGGTTGCCCCTAGAAACAGGACAGTCTCTTGACAAAGGCTGTAGTGCAGCTTTTGGGTGCACTCTCAGTGGCACTATTATGGAGAGATTATGGCAAGTAATATAATATGTCCCAGCATACACAGTGTGTCACATACACTCATCGGTGGATTTGGCATTTCTGGGGCTCTCGTAGCACGGCTAAGCTCTGCCTGAGTGCACTCCTAAACTCTGCCCCAGTCAGCCCAATAAGCTCCGCCCCTGAGCAGCCTGGGCACTTTTGCTACTGATTTACAGCTGGGAAGGGCCCCCATGGTTTTCTGTGCAGCTGAGCTGGTTGTACATGTGGTATGTCTGTCCCTGGTTTAGTTGTTCTTGTGGCCAGCAGGGGCCCCCTGTTTTCTGGGGGCCCATGCATTTGTATGATTTGCATGGTGGTAATGCCAGCCACTGAATTACAATTTAATATACTGTCAGCAGGGCAACGCTGTTAAAGATCTTGATCATAGTCTGAGGAAATCTTGAAAAACGGGGGTAAGAACTGAACATAGTAAATGGTTAAACATAAAGTACATTGGAAGCAGCTGTCTCCAAGCTCATATGCATACACTGTAATAATGACCAAACCATTATCATTCACTTTGCCATTTATATTCCACTTTTTTCCCTGACATAAACCGACAGCTGTAATGAAGAAACAAGACCTTGGAAGGTCTGGTGCACCAACATGAACCATAATAAATAACCACAAACCTTCTCAATAATCAGGTTTCTGACAGATTTGTGCATGGCAGATAACAGCAACCTAACCTTTAAAAATGTCACGTTATTAAGACTGCCAGGCATGACACAAAGTTAAGGCAGCACTAAAAAATAAAAGCCCAAGCTCCCCAGTCCTAAGCAATTTCATTTAGAAATGTATGGAGTCCTGAAGAAATCGCATGCTACATACTTTCATAGTTGCATGACAAATGTCCATCAAGTTCACACTTCTCAAAAAGCTGTTTCATCCAGGTGAAGGCAAGACAAATATCCGGAATAATCCTTTATGGCTACAAAATTTCTCTGGATCATGTCCGCTCCATACATTCAATGTGTAATTATAGGGGCTTCTGTGTATACCCATGGCATCATCCATGCTATGTTTGACACTTTCTATTATTTGTAGGGAAATATACCAGTGAAGACTGTCAGTACTGTGATTTGCGCATTCCTCCTGTTTTCCCTGTATCACATTAAAATATACTGTGTTATGCGATGCCCCACTTGGCTCACATGTAATTTAATGCATAATGTAATGTTCACTCAAGACATTAGGTGTCATTGTTGCATATCATATTGGGGCTTGCAGCAGGGAACAGGCAGTAGTGTGTGTGGCTGAAGCCACCTGGTAATCTGTGGAATCAGCTCATTGTTGTAATTCAATTAGGCTTCTGGCACACGGTGCAGTTTTGACATGCATTTAGGATGCAGTTTTTTATTGTAGCTAGCTGAAATTAATTAAATTATTTCCACAATGCAGAACACAAGGGTTTAACTAGGCTGCTAAACTGGCTAAATTGAAAACTGCATCCTAAATGCATGTCAGAACTGCACTGCGTGCCAGCATCCCTAGCTGCGTAGGGTGCAAGCTGCCAAAGAGAGGCCAGAGGATTCTTGTGTGATGAACGAGGACTGCAAGGAGGAGCCTACTGGTGTGCAGGAATTTTGGACCAAATTGTCTCAAGTAAGTGTGAGTCCTGCAACTATATTCTGAGGCCTGAGTAGTTATGGCTGAATAAACCTGACCATGGGGCAAATAAACATTCTCTTTGAGCAGGCATTGAAGATCTTCTAAAGTGGATGATAAAATAAGTCTAGTACTTTATTAAACACTTGCTTTACTGTGAAGCCCTTCTTGAATATCTGATTGGGGCAAGTTGAAATAGGGGTCCTCTTGTATTACCCAAGATCAAAGTTTAGAAAAGATTTCAGGTTTGAGGACCATAGATTTCACATTTGCCATGTAATGCACTTTTACAGCAGTTTACTAAGAGATAACAACTAACAAAGTGGTCCGCATTTACTAAAGTAAGAGTGTTTGGTGTAAAGTGTGCCAAAATGTGGCACAATTTGGCCAATCAAAGTTTAGAGAAATTATATGCGCCTAGGTAGAAAAGGATTGTGGCTTAAAGGGTTTTTCAAGGATTTTGATATTGATGGCCTATCCTCAGGATAGGGTATCAATATCTGATTAGTTGGACATACGGAACCCCTGCTGGCCATCTTTTTGATGAGACCAGGGTGTTCCAGTGAGTGCAGCGGCCTTTTCCTAGACGAGTGACATCACATTCATTGGTCACGTGTCCTAGGCTTAGCTCAGTCCTATTCAAGTGAGTGTGGTTGAGCTGCAATACCAAGCATGGCCACTATCCAATGGATGGCATTGTGCCTGGTAAGCTGAGAGGAGGCTATGGTGCTCACCGGAGCGCAGGGGGTCTTCTCAAATAGCTGATCAGAGGGAGTCCTGGGTGTCTGACCCCCACCAATCTGATATGGATGACCTATCCCGAGAATAGGCCATCAGTATCAAATCATGGAAAACCCGGTAAATGGTAAATGGTGTGGCTTCGCTGGAAGGTACATGGTCTAAGATGCACCATTTTCCACCAACAATGTGAGTCATCCTAAGTTGGTATAAAGTTAGACAAAAGTGTCTATCCCTGCACCACATGCCAGTCTGAGCTTACACCATCTATAGAACTAGTAAATCTGCCCCATTATTCTTAATAGAAAGGAAGGGATAAGACAAGTTACAATTTATCATTACAAGAAACTGTCACAATATATGAAGAGTTTTTGGGAGCAAGAAGAGAAAGGTTTGTGTTTAGTGAGATCCAGCAGGCTGTTCTGGCAGGAAAAAGCCTGCCCGGTCTTTCTGGATCCAGAATTGCCGGAAAATATATGACACTGGCGGATATTTATTCGGCCACAATTCGGCAAATATGCCGAGACTAAAACCACGGCATCAGGAATCCTGATCATGTGGCCGTACCCTTAGTATAAAGGGCACTATCTACTTGATTAATCCAATAGACAATGGCAAATTTTTTATTTCCTATGCCACCATGAGGACGTGATGAATAAATATCACTGGTTGACCAGGGGAGGGAGAGCAAAAATAGGGATTCCAATAAAACCGAGTGAGTTGACATATATGTAAAAGGAAAATTACTAATTACAGGAAAAACAACAATAAACTAACAATAAAGAAAGGTGAATGCACCTTAGAAGTACCGGCATAGAGAAGCACAATTCTGTAATATATTCAACTCAGGAAATCTTCTTCTCCCCGGGTAACATAAGTAATTCAGTATGTATTAGACTGATGTAGTGACATTTCAATAGGGAATAGGGAAGCCTCATGTTTCGGAGTCTGCTTTTCTTGAGCGAGCTTTGGAATAAGTGGGTGCAGTAACCCCACTGTCCCCAGCAGATTGTTCAAACCAAAAGCAATGGTCCCTTGTGTAATACTAAAAACAGCACTACACGTCTGTACCATTCTTTCTTTCTAACTTAATTCTTTCTCACAGACACCTGTGAAGTGTCTGGAATAGGCTATATAGCTAACTAGCTAAGTCATTCACTCGGATTGAAATCCCAGATGCTCAATGTTGTATTTTAGCTTTTTATATATATACTTTTTTTTTTACACACTACTGTGACTGGGGAAGCCAGGAGAGAAATCCAGAGGAGAAATCCAGTCTTCCTATTATGTGATACAAAATATTTTTTTTAAAATAAATTTTATTTTGTTAAAAGAAAATAAAAGTACACAAAGCTGAGACGAGAATACAGTGTTCGGCTTTTAAGATGCAAGGAATCTCACCAAGACTTTTAGGGGTGGGAATATGTACTGTAGAATTCTGAAAAAAGTCATGAAATATGATTGCAACTTTTTGAGCTTATTTGTACAAATTTGTGACTTTTTAAATTTTTCCACCAATTAATCGAGTTTAGAAAAATGGGTGGAAAAGAGGACATGGTTTGTTAGGTATGTTAATTAGATTCACTCCAGATCACTACGCTATTTTAAAAAAAGTCACAAAAAAAAGTTAAAAAGTTACAAACCTAGTCCAGTAATTGGTCTAAAAAAATGGGAGCATTTCTAGATGTATTTTTACGGCAAAATGCTTGCAATTATGCTGGAAACCCCTCTGGTTCCCTGCAGGATCCCATTATAGTAAATGAGGATCTGCTGAGCCCAGCTATGCTGGATAGGCCTCATGCACAGGACCGTTCCGTTTTTTGCGGTCCGCAAACCGCGGATCTGCAAAAAACTGAAGCCGCCAGTGTGCCTTCTACAATTTGCGGAATGGAACAGGCCCATTGTAGAAATGCCTATTCCTGTCCGCAAAACTGACAAGAATAGTACATGTTACATTTTTTATTGCGGGGCTACAGAACGGAGTAACGGATGCGGCCCCATTGAAGTGAATGGGTCCGCACCGGAGCCGCAAAAACTGCGGCTCGGATGCGGACCAGAACTACGGTAGTGTGCATGAGGCCATATGGTAACTCTGGTAGTCTGCTCCTCCACTGCAGGAGACTGCCGGATTTGCTGAGATTTTGGCCTGTTGCACATGAACGTATTTTCATTCCGTTTCCATTCCGGGTTTTTTGCGGACCATATACGGAACCATTCATTTCAATGGGTCTGCAAAAAAATGGAAGGTACTACATGTGCATTCCATCTCCATATTTCCATTTTGCAAAAAAATAGAACATGTCTGATTCTTGTCCGCATTATGGACAAGGATAGTAGTGTTCTATTAGGGGCCAGCTGTTCCGTTCCGCAAAATACGGAATGCACACGTATGTCATCCGTATTTTTTTCAAATGCATTTTTTGCGGACCGCAAAATACATACAGACGTGTGCAAGAGGCCTTAAACCTAGCCAAGGTATGTTTAGACATTGTATATAATTTTTGTTATCGAGTGTTATCTCCCTTGTGTATACCCCCATTTAAAACATGTGTGATTTTGCTTGCTTTCGTGGGCATTTAGATTGTGGGACTCACTGGGTTGGGTACTAATGTTAGTTAATACATTCTTTGTACAGCGCTCTGCAGTATGTCGGCACAACGCAAATGTGACATACTATATACATAAATGAGTACAAAAACAACAGCGATGCTTGCCGTTCATAAAACATGAATTTCATGTTCTTGCATTCCCAGCATTTCCGCCAGCTATTGGCTAAACATTACCTTGTACGATGTAATTGTTAGATTTTATTATTACATAATTAATCGGCTTTAATACCATATCAAACACAGGAGACGGAAATCTACATTTTGCAGCAATAGGACTCCATAGATAATAATTCCTATTGACTGATATCTTGTTGTTTTTCCAGGCAGAATAAATGCAAAATAGAATGCAAAGTGACAACAGCATGGAGACCGCGATTGTCAGATCTCGGGTACAGACTGTCCTCTGCAATTCACAGGCATCAGTCTTTTCTGCTTGTAGTTCTTGAGAGCTGAGGGGCAGCCCGGGGGTTTTCGATTAAATGAGCTCCGGAGAGTTGTCAGAGGCTCCGTGCCGTGTGCAGCATGCAGGTTCTGCTATATTTTGGTCATTGGCATAGTAAGTGGCATGGTCACGTTGGTTTAATTGCTGACTGTATTTTCTTTTATTGTGCCAGTGGATGGAAGATATAAAACAAGAACAGAGGGAAGATTGCAGTACATACCATCCTAAATCTAAACATTTCCAATCAATGCATCAATAGAAGATGACGTACTGTACATTGTAACTTATCACAAGTACTGGATTTTTTATTATGATCGTAAAAATGTAGTTTCAGCATTCATGTCATTTTATAGGAGGTGCTGACTAACGTCGTCTTTGTTATTATTGTTATTATGGTCGACTGATGCTGCTGACGTCCTGAAACCTGCTCATGTGTGCTGACCCTCATTTGATGATGAGGTCTAAGAACCCCAAAACATTGCTGTCAGAATGGTGATTATAAATGAGAGATTATGCACCAGAAAAAGCAGGACTGAAGGCGAAACTCGAGTTCAGAAAGGACATGAGTTGTCCTGTTACAAAGACTTATCGTCTATCCACAGGATAGCAGTGAAAGGGGTTGTTCGGGTCCAGTTCTGAACCCGAAAAACTACTTTAACCCCTATCCTGTGGATAGACGATATCCCCATTTTCACCCAGGTAGCCCCTCTGATGTAAGCATAGGAGCATTTCATACTCCGATGCTCTCCCTTGCCTTACGCTGAATCACGCAGGTCAAGGGCTGTTTGTTTATATTTTCACACTGCTAGGCAGAGGCTTCCTCCTAGCAGTGTTGCCGTTTTACATGCTAGGGCAGCACTAAAGCCCGCCCATTAGTGCCGATGATGTCACCGGGCTGACTGCTGGGTGGAAGCCTTCATCTGGCTTTACCCATGGAAAGCTCAGTACGTTACGGGATCTCCCAAAAAAAACTTTGCCTGCAGGATTCAGCGCAGCTCATGTCACAGGGGTTGCCTGGGTGAAAATAGTAATATGACCAGGTTCAGCTCTGAATCCGGACAACCAATTTATGTGTTTAATTGCAGGGCTCTGACCGCTGGGGCCACCAATGATCAGAAGAATAGGGGCTCTGGGTTTCCCCAGAGTTTAAAGGAGCAGCGATATAAAAATGACTGCCACTCCTTTAAACTTCTTTCAACAATGTGTCTGACAGCTGGATACAAGCACTTGCATAAAGTCAAATGGAGCAACAGCGTGCATGCATGACCACCGCTTGATTCAAATAGGGGAACAAAATACACCATTACCAAGATTGGTGGGGAGCCTCAGAGTTTAGATCCCTGCCAATCAGACACTTAGCCTCTTTCCTGTGTAATGGGACAACCCCTTTAATAGTGGCTTACTGCCCATATAGGCAGACTACGCATCTGCTATGGAGCCCCAGAGCACAAGGAAGGCTCCACCAACTTTTCTTCTGGGCCCTGCTTGCTTCACCAATGGCATGCTCAGTCATGGCAGGGAGTTTGCCAGCTTAGGAGTCGCTGCTCTGACTCCATATATAGATGTGTCCATATATGGAGTCAGTGTTATGAACATGAAAGGGGTATTCCCAAGCATGGTCACTATGCTTGGGGGACACCCTCTGTATACAAGTCTAGTTTAGACTCTCTTTTTGAAATGTTTCTGTGAGGATTCAAACTCACAACCATCTACATTAAATACAAGACCCTTAACCACTGGGCTATAGACCTTAGTGCTAAGTCATTACTGAAAAACCTCAAAGTTTCTCTTGTGTCATACAAGAGAAACTTCTATGAGGTTTTTAATACAAGAGAAATATCTATGAGGTATTTCAGCAATGACTCAGCATTACGCTCTATAGCCCAGTGGTTAAGGTTCTTGCCTTTGATGTAGATGGTTGTGAGTTCAAATCCCCACAGAAACATTTTAAAAATAAAGTCTAAATAAAACTTAAATACACAGGACTCACTTCATAAAAAAATATTTTTTTAATAGTATGGGCATTTTTGCATGCGGCGATGCCCATATTGCTATTTTTTGGTATTTTTTGTTTCTTTTTATTTTGGGGAATGGGGTGATTTAAATTTTTATGTTTTTTTATATTTTCAAACCTTTTTTTTTACATTTTTTTTTTTAACTTTTTATTAGGTCGCCCAAGTGGACCACAACTTACAATCATCAGATGTAAATTGCTTCATTAGTCTGCATAGAAATCACTATGTCACCGTTCAGTGTTGCCATCTAGTGGCCTAAACTGTAATATACTAATAATGAGCCTGGAAGCCTAGTATAGGCTGTGGCTTTTTTATAGAACATGGTGCGTTTCTCGATCTCCGCTGAGGGAAAGCACGCCTGAAGAGGAATCCCACACTTCCGGTTTTTAACACTCTCAGATGCCGTGAGTGAGGGGAACTCATTGCTGTGAGGGGAGGGGGCATGTGGCATATTCTTGGGCTATAAGGAGGAAGAACTGGTTCATTTTGTGGGGCATAATAGGGGTTGGATAACCCTTTTAACCAGTAAGATACCGGAGGTTTTTTCATTTTTGCATTTTCATTTTTCTTCCCTATCTTCCTTGAGCCATAACTTTTTTATTTTTCTGTTCACATATCTATATGAGGGCTTATTTTTTTAGGTACAAGTTGTACGTTAATATGGCATACAATGTAGTGGGAAGCAGGCAAAACATTCCAAATGGGGTGGAATAAAAAGAATTATAAAAAAAATTCCTCCACCGTTCTACAGGTTTTATTTCTACGGTGTTCCCTTTGCGGCAAAACTGACCTGTGCTCTTCATTTTCTGGGTCAGTAGGAATACAGGGGATGAGCCACGACAGGTGGTGGAATGGGCCAGGGGTGGGTGGTGGGCAGGGTTAGGGGGCCCAACTCAGATTCTTGCTATGGGGCCCAATGATTTCTATGGACGCCCCTGCCCTTTACTATACTAAGTTTTGAATGTCTGGACCCTTCTTAACAATATGGACTGCTCCCAGGTGTTTAACACGGATACACAAGCATTACTCACTTTTAAATACATTCCACATATGCATAAAAGCAAAGTTGGTTGAATTCGCCAATTCTTGCAAGACCGGTTAACAATATATATGTCCTCCGACAGATGATGTTCGGGATAGGTAATTCAGCATACAAAATTATTTGTTCTCACAGGAGATAAGTTGTCCCCAGAATTGTCTGGTGGTGACACCCTCAACCAAACTAAGCATGCATGTTTATGAAGGGGGCGGGAGGAATAGCGGACTGCTGAATGCTTCTTTTGTCCCTGTTGGGGGCAAGCTGCCACCAGCACCACCTAAGTCCACATTAGTTTACACCTTAACTGTAACTAAATAGTAATGTTGCCTGTAAAATAAGATGTAAAAGAAACACCACCACCATCATCCTGATATGTCTATTTTGCCTAGGGGACTCCACCAATGTTGATTTAGGTCATCCTGAAAATTTACCTTTGCTTTGTATATAGATACCTGGCAAATTCCAGATATTTGTGAATAGCATCTAATTTCCATTTCAACACTGTTACTTGTATTTCAAACTACGAGCACAACCTATAATTGAGGAAATCATAAACTCTTGGCTGGCCTTTTCAATCTGAGGGTAGCTCTAGCTACCAGTATGCATTTACATTGACAGGACATTGCTAACAAATTAAAATCTCTCATTACTTTACTTTTACAGTAGCAAAACTAAACAGCTAAGTCAAGTGTATAGAAAGCTGAGCTTATCTAAGCGTGGGAATCCACGGGAAGGTCTCCCCAAGTTCATAGTCCGTGGCTTACAGCCAATAAAATAAGGTCAGCTTTCTTTCTACATAAGCCATCTAAGCACTCAGAATTTTCAGGTTTCTAAACTCAATTCAGTGACTTCTTTGTATTGGAAACCATGCAGGACCACACTGAACCTCAATACACCATGGCTTACCACTCAATATTGTAGATGGCAGTCATCATCAGTAACATACTTTGTACTCCTAGAAGAATTTATGGAAAGCTTTGCTAAGGCATGTGCTGCAGTACGTAAGAGACAATGTAAATTAAGTTGTCATTTCTTTACTGTTCTGAAAATAAAAAATTTATATCCAGATACCCCCATTTTTATTTATTTCAAGCATATAAATTTGGATATAGTTACTTTCACATGTTTTACAGACAATAATTTGGACTTAAAGGGATCGACCATCTTGGCAATGGTTTTATAGCCCCAATGTATTCAATATAAAAAATAGGACAGTTTTTTTTATTACTAAAGGTTTGAGGCTACAACTACTATGGTAAGCTACGTCTCTGAGGTACAAGACTACAAACAAATCCTGGGTTCTGCCGTTATCTTCTACTTTCTTCTATCTGATCCAAGATTCTCTGTAGCCTACAGAACATGTCTTCTGATTTGGACTATATAACTAATGACATGCTGCTGCCAGTCACATAACCCTACAATTGTTACACAGAGGGTGTGAAACCGTGTCATGAACAAATATGACTTGCGGCTACTCCAAAGGGCATTATTTAAGTGCTCTCCCCTGTAGTTTTCACCCTTTAACCCCTATACGAGGATCTGTACTTCCGCTGCAGGGGAAACACCAGGCTGCTATCGCTCAGAGTAGTCTCTGTTCAAGTGACTGCTGACCCACAGGGGTCAAAAGTCAACAGGAACAGGCCAAGGTCAGGGCAGGCAGAGTACAGCGATCCAATAAAAAATCCAAGGTCATGGCGGGCAGTTCAGAGTGAAAACAGAGAGCAGGCAAAGGTCAGGTCAGGCAGTGAAGGGTGAAATATGGAAAACATGCAGACAAAAGTGGAACAGCACACTGTTGCAGGAACCTATCAAACTGGAAATTATTGCTCAGACACCCTCCCACAGGGAAAGGTACCTTAAGTACCCCGGGTGGCCAGGCTAGGGAAGAGTAGGGTGTATGTGCTGGCTCTTTAAGACTCGCTGAAAGCACATGCAAGCCCTATGAGCAGTGAGAGGCACTGCCAGCAAAGAGCAGGCCGTGGGCTATTCTCACAGTTGGGACGGCCAGAAAGGAGAAGTGGAAGGCCAGAAGGTCTGAGCTGCTGGAGAATGGGATCGGGGAAGCAGTGAATTGCTAATTTCTGCCAGGGAGAGTGGAGCGGCAGCAGGGACAAACCATCATCATAGCAGAAATCAATGTTTTTTTTTAGTAAAAATCTCCTTAACACCGTTGGCAAGAAATCACACTTTTGACATGAGCTAAATGCGAGGCCTGGAGTAAGCTGGGCCGCAATGGCTGCATCAGGAGTCACTGCTGCAAGCCCCTTCATCTTACATTCATTGACATGCCCCTAGATGTACCTGACTCCAGGCTCCACATTTAGCTCATGTTCAAGTTTACAGATATTGGTCAGCTTCATCTAAGTTTGAGTTTTTATGATTCTGAAGTTATTTTTTACATTAGAAATTGTACACACCTCTATAAAAAAAAAAAAACAATAACAGAATGAAAGTGTTTTTGGGACAAGTACTATTGAACAGCTGTACTTACTAACACTGAAATTCTGTAAATGCATCCAATGCCTTTATGGGGTCAGGGTGAAGGGTTTTTACCAAAATGGAGGACAAACCTTTTAAAACATGTTTTATTTAGCCTTTTTTCTGGACCAATAAAATAATCCTGAAAAAAAGGAATTTGGGGTGATTTTAAAATGGATACACACCTCTAGATGTTTAGGGTTTTCTTACTGTAAATACCTGGAAATCTCTCAGACTTCCACTGGGCAGCCAGAATGCCTGTACAGCCAGTGCAGGGGGCAATGAAGCTGTCATAGGGCGCTGAAGCTGTGAGGTAGTTTTGATAGTGTCAGTGAAGCTGTGATGGAGGCCCTGAAGCTGTGATGGTGGAACTGTAGCTGTGATGGTGGCAGTGGAGCTGTGATGGAGGCCCTGAAGCTGTGATGGTGGAATTGTAGCTGTGATGGTGGCAGTGGAGCTGTGATGGGGCACTGAAGCTGTGATGGTGGAATTGTAGCTGTGATGATGCTGTGATGGGGGCACTGAAGCTGTGATGGTGGGACTGTATGTCAAGGAACCATGAACCAGACGTACAACAAGAGATAAGTGGAAGTAAGAAGGCTTTATTGAAAATCAAGCTGTAAGCAAAAGTCCAAACGGATGGCTAAACCGAAGCAGGGTCTTGCGTAGACAGAGGTCAGGAACCAGGGGGGTGGTCAGACGAAGCCTGGATCAGGAACCAGCAGGGTAGTCAGACGAAGCCAGGATCAGGAACCAACGGGGTAGTCAGACGAGGCCAGGATCAGGAACCAGAAGCAGCAGCAGTCTTAGAAGCATGTGAACACAGGAGGACCAAGCAAGGAACTGAAGCCACAGACCTCCTATATATATGAGCTAGGCATCCAGCTCCTCCCAGTGGGAAGGAGAAGCCGCAGGGTGGGAGGCTACAAAAAACCCAGAAACCAAGATGGCCGCCAGCACATGTCAAACGAAGGAGAACAGTGGAAGGTAAGACCATGACAGTACCTCCCCCTCAAGGGCCCCTCCTCCGCGGAGTGAGGAACGGTTTCTGAGGGAAGCGTGCGTGGAAGGCTCGGAGCAAAGCAGGAGCATGGACATCTGCGGAGGGAACCCAGGAACGCTCCTCTGGACCATAACCACGCCAATGGACCAAAAACTGCAACCGACCGCGGACCAGGCGTGAGTCCAGGATATTGCTCACCTCATATTCCTCACGATTGCCCACTTGGACCGGACGGGGCCGAGGAACCGAGGAAGTGAAACGATTATACACCAATGGCTTCAACAGGGAGACATGAAACACGTTGGAGATCCGCATGCCAGGAGGAAGCGCAAGGGCATAGGCTACCGGGTTTACCCTGCGAAGCACTCGGAAGGGACCAACAAAGCGAGGCGCCAGCTTGGGAGTGGGCACTCGAAGGTTAAGGTTGCGGGTGGACAACCATACACGGTCTCCGACCTGGTAGGAAGGAGCGGGCGCTTGTCTGCGATCAGCCTGGAGTCTCTGGCGCTGCGCAGAGACCTCAAGGGACCTCTGGATCTGTACCCAAGAAGCACGTAGGACGGAAAGGTGATCCTCCACAGCCGGAATATCCTGGGGAGAGAATACCTCCGGTAACACGGCAGGTTGGAACCCACAATGAATCAGAGGACCCTCTGGTGTTCTACGCTGAGACAGAAGGGCGCCTACTCCCGTCTCAGACGCGTCCACCTCGAGGACAAAGGGCAACCCAGGGTTGGGATGCGACAGAATCGGAGCCGACACAAAGGCGGACTTTAGAGCCTCAAAAACTCGGATGGCCTCGAGCGGCCAGACCTGGCAATTACTGCCCTTCCTGGTCAGATCCGTGAGAGGCTTGGCTAGCATGGAAAAGTCCCTGATGAACTTCCGATAATAATTGGCGAAGCCCAAAAAGCGCTGCAGGGCACGGGGACCACTGGGCTGGGGCCACTGTAAGACAGCCGAAACCTTCTCAGGATCCATGGAGAACCCCTCAGCGGAAATGATGTAACCTAAGAAGGTTACCTGGGATCGGTGAAATTCGCATTTCTCAAGCTTACTGAACAGCCTGTTCTCTCGTAACCGTTGCAACACTCGTCTGACATCCATAATGTGGGCCTCCATGGATTCAGAATATACCAAGATGTCATCCAAATAGACCACCACACACTGCTGCAACAGGTCACGGAAAACATCGTTGATGAATTCCTGGAAGACTGCGGGCGCATTGCACAACCCAAAGGGCATAACCAAGGATTCATAATGACCAGTCCTGGTGTTAAACGCGGTCTTCCACTCATCGCCCGCCTTGATCCTTACCAGGTTATATGCCGCCCTCAGGTCGAGTTTGGTAAAGACCGTGGCCCCTTTGAGGCGATCGAACAGCTCGGAAATCAAGGGTATCGGGTAAGCGTTCTTGATCGTGATGCGATTGAGACCCCTGTAATCGATGCAAGGCCTCAACTCACCGCCCTTCTTTTTCACAAAGAAAAATCCAGCCCCTGCCGGGGACGAGGATTTGCGAATGTGTCCGCGTGAAAGCGCCTCCCTCACGTACTCCTCCATGGCCTCATTCTCCGCTACCGACAGTGGATAGACTTTGCCACGAGGAGGAACGGCACCAGATTGTAACTCTATGGCACAATCGTATGGGCGGTGCGGAGGTAGGGCAACCGCGCGCACCTTATCGAATACATCCCGGTACTCTTCGTATTCAGGAGGCAACAGAGAGTCCGAGGAAGTACACAGCAACTTGACAGGCCCATGGATGCAACTAGCCCCACACTGCGGTGACCACGAGAGGATCTCGGCCGATCTCCAATCGAAAGTCGGATTATGCTTCTGGAGCCAGGGGTACCCCAAGACCAC
Source organism: Bufo gargarizans (assembly GCF_014858855.1). NCBI lineage: Eukaryota > Metazoa > Chordata > Amphibia > Anura > Bufonidae > Bufo > Bufo gargarizans. Next base: position 483,445,828 of record NC_058082.1, read on the forward strand.
CGAGTAGTGTGGAGACGAAATCACCTGGAGACAGACCGACTCTCTGTGAACGGCACCAATGGCTATCCCCACTGGAAGGGTCTCATGAGTCACGTGTGGCGGCAGAAGGGGTCTGCCGTCTATCGCCTCAAGAGCCAGTGGGGAACCTCGAGTCTGCAGAGGAATGGAATTGGCGGCAGCGAACACACTATCAATGAACAAACCACCAGCACCAGAGTCCACCAACGCCTGGGTCGTCACCGAGCCCCCGACCCAGGAGAGGACAACAGTGATCAGTGGTTTGTCAACACGGGAAACCGGGGACGAGGAGACTCCACCCAAGATCTGCCCCCGACAGGATCTCAGGTGCGAGCGTTTCCCGGACGGTTCGGACATGCCAACCGAAAATGCCCACCGAGACCACAGTACATGCATCGGCCCTCGCGTTTCCGGAGTACCCTCTCCCCCTCGGACAGGCGAGCAAACCCCAGCTGCATGGGTTCACCCCCAGACAAGTCATCCCCAGGAGGCGTGGGAGGAGAGGGAGGCACGGGTGGGACAGCAAACGTAGGCGCCAATCTGTTAGAAGACCTCCGCAGGCTCTCCTTAAAGGAAGGTCTCTCCCTGAGTCTGGTGTCAATCAAAATCAGGAAAGAAATAAGAGACTCGAGCTCCACTGGTAGGTCCTTAGCTGCAACCTCATCCTTCAAGGCATCCGAGAGACCATGAGAGAAAGCAGCGACCAGAGCCTCATTATTCCAGCCCACCTCTGCTGCCAGGGTACGAAACTCAATGGCGTATTCAGCTACGGATCGTGAACCCTGTCTGATGGACATAAGGAGCTTCGCAGCAGAGGCAGCACGAGCCGGCACATCGAATACCTTCCGAAGAGAAGCAACAAAACCGGAAAACTCGGCAACCACCGGATTGTTGTTCTCCCATAAAGGGCTGGCCCAGGCCAAGGCCTTGTCCGAGAGCAGCGAGATCAAGAAGCCCACCTTTGATCTCTCAGTAGGAAAGGCATGTGGCAGCAACTCGAAATAAATGCCCACCTGGTTAAGGAAACCTCGGCACTGAGTTGGCTCTCCCCCAAAGCGCTGTGGAAGGGGGGCAGAACCGGTCATACCCCGAGACACCGCAGGCGCAGCAACAGGTGTCGGGGTAGACTCTGGCGCAACAACCGGAGCGGCAGTGGGAGCGGGCCCAGGAGCGACAACCGACCCCTCGGCAACGGAAGCGAAATGAGCCGTGCGTTCAAGCAGGGTTTGCAACGCCACAGCGAACCGACCCAACAGGTGATCCTGCTGATCAAGTCTGGCAACCAGCGTAGGTAGCGAGGATGGCCCTGTACCGTCAGAATTCATGGCTTGGTCCTAATGTCAAGGAACCATGAACCAGACGTACAACAAGAGATAAGTGGAAGTAAGAAGGCTTTATTGAAAATCAAGCTGTAAGCAAAAGTCCAAACGGATGGCTAAACCGAAGCAGGGTCTTGCGTAGACAGAGGTCAGGAACCAGGGGGGTGGTCAGACGAAGCCTGGATCAGGAACCAGCAGGGTAGTCAGACAAAGCCAGGATCAGGAACCAACGGGGTAGTCAGACGAGGCCAGGATCAGGAACCAGAAGCAGCAGCAGTCTTAGAAGCATGTGAACACAGGAGGACCAAGCAAGGAACTGAAGCCACAGACCTCCTATATATATGAGCTAGGCATCCAGCTCCTCCCAGTGGGAAGGAGAAGCCGCAGGGTGGGAGGCTACAAAAAACCCAGAAACCAAGATGGCCGCCAGCACATGTCAAACGAAGGAGAACAGTGGAAGGTAAGACCATGACACTGTAGCTGTGATGGTGCTGTGATGGTGGCAGTTGAGCTGTGATGGCGGCACTGAAGCTGTGATGGTGGGACTGTACCTGTGATGCTGCTGTGATGGGGGAACTGAAGCTGTGGGCTCTGATAGGGACACTGTGGCTGTGATGGGGACACTGTGGCTGTGATGGGGACACTGTGGCTGTGATGGGGACACTATGGCTTTGATGGTGGCACTGTAGCTTTGATGGCGGCACTGTAGCTTTGATGGCGACACTGTGGCTGTGATGGGGACACTGTGGCTGTGATGGGGACACTGTGGCTGTGATGGGGACACTATGGCTTTGATGGTGGCACTGTAGCTTTGATGGCGGCACTGTGGCTTTGATGGCGGCATTGTGGCTGTGATGGGGACACTGTGGCTGTGATGGGGACACTGTGGCTGTGATGGGGACACTGTGGCTGTGATGGGGACACTGTGGCTGTGATGGTAGCGCTGTAGCTGCGGTTACAGAAGTGGTTAGATTATTTGAGTGCAGGTTTACATATACAGCAGACACAAAAAGGCAACACAGAAAAATAAAATCACTCCTTCAAATGTCTCGGGTAATACACAGAATTCAACTGAAAACAGCAGTAATATACAGCATACATACATAACATATAAGCATGAAATCTGTCAAGTACAAATTCAACCCAACTAGGATTTACAACAAGACCTCATGATCTAATGAAGAGCATCATGGGGAATCATCATAAAGTCGAGTTTTCTGACATTTGATCCCACACAATCCAACAATTTGCCTTTTGAGAGCAAAGAGAACTTTATGAATTCCCCAAAAGACAACATTAAAGTAATGTGGGAACAGAGGATTTCTTGAGTGGTAATTGAAGTGACAATTTCAATTATCATTAAGCTTTTGATGAGCATCCAATCATTACATCTCTAATTACAATCTTAAGTTTTTTTTTTTTAAACATGAATCTCTGAATTGACATTTATACAGAAAAAGGACCCAACCTGCTTATGGTTGCTCACTTTTTATTATTTTAATTGAGAAATTACTTTTACTATATCCTCATACAATCGAGGATTAGTCTTAGATGGCTCAGCTTCCGAAGGACACGTGATTTCGAGGCTGCCAAATGTACAACCTTGCTTTATATTTTCCATGATTTGTGTAACTTTCAGGGATTTATTTTCAAGCTATTTTCAAGCTGTGAAATGCTGCTGACAAGCCAAGCCAGAAAGAAAAATGTGATTTGTACAAGGAAGTCTGTCTTTTATCGAAATGTAAGAATTCTCAATCAAAGGAATATTACCAGCTTGGAGATACGGCATATCTACAGGATTTGCCATATATACCTGAAAGATGGAAAATTGGGGTACCCCAAACTGCCTGGTGAAGTGGCCACCAGCCATGTACATCTAGGCAGTGAATAAATGAAGGCATAGTCATGCTCTCTCCACTCACTTCTATGGGAGTTATGGAAACAGTCAAGCACCGCTGGTTTGGTGTTTGGGTTACTCCAATAGAAGTGAATGGAGAGAGCCAAGCATATACTGTAGCTACATCTTGATTTATTCACCACCTCACCAGGTGGTCAGGGGACATTTGTTCTCCACCTAAGTGCCAGTCCCGGGGTGGGACTATCTATCAGACATTATACCATATTCTGTGGGTAAGCCATAAATTGACAAATTGGGAGAACCACTTTAAAGGTACATGGGCCACCCAGTAGAACAAAATCTACTATCCCTACTGTGACCAACTTACAAACTGGAAATTGCAGCCATACTACTGCAGAAGAAATGAAGACAGTATCATATCTATAAGTAATACCAGTGGTCCGTGGCCGCTGGCATCTCTCCTCTTCTGGCGGTTTCAGCCACCAGAGTACTCATCTCTCCTCCTGTGGTTCATGTTATTTGCAGCCAACCCGGTGTCCTTTCTCCTACTTTTACTTGTCCACCCTCCTATGGGCCCTGTGCACGCTCTCTCTGGTTCTTAATGAGCTACCGCATGCATGGGGTTATCTGTCCCCAGCCTATTATAGCGGCTCCTGGTATATCTAACACCATTCCCTACGAGCTTTTAGCGTGTCTAGTTCCTGTGAATGTGTTCTGCTACCGTGCATTTTAACATCCCATGTTCAGACCTCTGCCTGATTATCGTATAGGCCACATGCAGACTGCCCTGACCCACTACCTGCTTTAAAGTATCTGCCTGTCTTGACCTAATCGGGCCCTCTGATCAAGCCTCTGTTTGTACGCTTCGTGCCACTCACTGGTGAATCTTGAGCAGCCTAAATCAGCAGCCACTTGATCAAAAGACTACTCCAAGAGGTAGCAGCCTGGTGGCCTCCTGCAGAGAAGACCAAACCTCCATAATTAGGGTAAGAAAGTGAATACTAGTGGAGTACCTAGACAACATCCTCAGGAATAGCCCCCAAGTCAAATCCATTCAGTGGCACAGTAGATCCACATCTACTGCGTTACCCCTGTCCAACAAAACTCAAATGTGTGCATGTAATTACACTGACTTATATTTCTATCTTTAGTCTCACATCACCGTTTAGCAGTCCTTTCTTCTGATCCATCAGGACGGATCCAGTTACTTTGAGCATTAGTTGTGCTCAGGCTATGTTCACATCTCCATTACGGAGATCCGGCAGCCTGATCCATGCAAATTCCAACTGTCAGCCAGACAAAAAACCATTGCAAGCCGAAACCTGGTATTTATGCCGGAAAATGGATGGATCACTGCCGGACCCCAGTGGGGATCCAGCGGTGAAGTAGAAGATCTGATAATGCAGGTTGTGTGAGATCAGGCAGGCAGCTCTGAGCCGGAACAGCTTACCGGTTCTCCAAAAGGAGTTGTGAACGAGGCCTTAGCATCTGTTTGCTCCAAAAATAACTGATCCTTTTTTTTGAGCATCAGGCAAGATCAGTTTATGTCAGATCTGTCAGAGATATTTTTGGCAGGAGAAAAAGTACTTTTTGCAGGCCTTTTACTCCCGTCAATAATAACTGATGCTCCAAATAATGGATCGCTTTTTTTTTCTGTTCTTTTGATGAACATTAACCCAAGGGTCATGGAAAGGGCATGGAGGGGAAACAAACAGGGCGCCCTTCTGTCCTGAGTGAAAAGACCAGGCATCATGACGGACCCCCCCCAACGCTCAGCCGTTGTGGGATAACACACCTCTAAATGCTAATAGTTATTAGTGTACATAAGTATACAAGGAAAAGACGGCACCCGTAAGATACATTGGGGGACATTTATCAATAATGGCGTAATTTGTGCCAAAACAATACTAACATTAAAAATGAAAAGTGGCGATTTGTTTCACCTCATATATAAGCAGGCACACCACACTATTAAAATATGACTTTTTAAAATATAAACTTGATTATTCATCAATTTCTCTTGATTTGCATCATTTTAACGCCAATAGTACAAAAATGCACCATTTCAGTCACCCCTGCCAGACCACACTTGCGTCTTTTGAAACATATTTGCGACTTTTGATACATATTTGCGATATTTCCAATGGTAAATTTTGACTTTTGTCTCAGATTCGGGACCTTTTTGTTATTGTTTTTGTTGAAAGTCAATTTACTGACGAAACCCTGTCATTCAGCTCATACATATTAGATAAAAATGTACTTACCCATCACTTCTTTCCACAACGAGTTGGTTTTTCTTTTCATAAATGCGACTTTTTGACCAAAAAAAATCGTATCTTTCTGCCAAAAATGCGACTTTTTACACAAAACACCACCAGATAAGCTGGCTTAATTGTCTGCAACAATTTGAGCCATTTCTGCCCATAAGAGGAGGATAAATGAGGTGTGATATGCGCCAATTTGTTCGCCCTGCCCACTTTGACATTTATAACTTATTTCTAGCATGATGCATTCTTAATGGTAAAAAATTTGGAAAAAACTGTTGATAAATTTGGTGCAAATCAAAACGCCATAACTTTTGGCGCATTTTACACCATAATTCTGGTGCAACATGCTTAATAAATGTCCCCCGATTTGTCACATAATATCGCAACTGTAGACCTCTAAATCCTAACTTCAATCAGAAAGTCAGTAGTCTCTGGAAAATTCTATTTGTTTTCTCCGTCATTCTATTTTTAGCTAGATTACACATTCCTCGGGGAAAAATATCTTGTTTTTCTTAATTTCTTCTTGGTCAATCTGCTTTCAAGCAATGCAATCAGTGCGCAGTTATCTATTACGGCCACTTCTGCTACATTTTGTTTCTACAGTACATGTTGTATAAATAGCCTAAGGTCAAAGATAGGAAGATAAGTCCATGTAATTACATAGTCTTTTAAAGGGATTGTTTTAAGTTAAGCATATTTTATTTATTTTTTGTGTTTTTTTACATTTTTTTTTCCCATGTCACTGTATTTAAAAAAAACTATTATAAAATCATGTACGGTACTTTTCACACTGGCCAGTAGGCCTAAAATGTGTCAGACTTCCTGCTGGGAATTTTTTAAAATTTTTTTTTCCCCTCAACAGTTCAGAAAATTCTTGAAAAAGTTATGGCTAAGATAAGTGGTAAAATGCAAAACATTTACAACAGCCATGAGGTGATAGTAAACTGTGTGGGCAGCGCGACAACATGCCCCTCCTGTTAAGCCCTGCTCAATTTTCTCGCCACTTTTAAAAAGTGACAAGCCAAGTGAAGTCACACATTCTTGGTATGCGCCATAATCTGCGTCTTTTTTACACCCCAATAGTTGTGTAAACACTTTACAAAATGTCCCTAAATACAGGCATCTTAAACCACCACATTCGATAAACACATAACCTGTGCTCCAAATATATATAGAACTGGTATCCGCATCCTGGTGATCACATCTAAATTCCACTTTTGATCTCATGTTTCATGTAGAAGAGCTTCCTGGGAATATGCAGATTACTTCTAATCACTTGAAGTATTTAAAAGTCATTTCATGTTCCATGTAAAAATAAAGAAGCAGAAAGTAACAACTGCTTGACTTTAGTAGATGCAATTAAAGGGGTTTTCTCTCTTTTTTACTCACGTATCTTGATGATTTTCTCCCTTTTGGTGGGTGGGCAGCAGCTCACCGGAGACAATCAAGCACCTGCATTTCCCAGGATGCACTGCAGTTAGCTGGTTAACCACTTCCTCCCCTGCATAACAGTCCCTCACATATAACAGCAGAGATACATACGGTATGCAATGTCCCACAATTTCCTTCTCCACTTTCTAGTGCAGGGATGAGCAACCTTTGGCACTCCAGCTGCTGTGAAACTACAACTCCCAGCATGCAAGCATGCTGTTTTTCCAACTCCCATAGAAGTGAAAAGTCTGGGAGTTGTAGTTTTCAGGACAACTGGGTTGCTGAAGGTTGCTGATCTACATGTAGCCATCTCCTCCCCGCCATCGCTCTTCCCCATAACGACTCGTTTCCCAGCAGCAGATCGTATTTACACACATCTGCTGTCGGGAAATAAGGGATTTTGTGTTCGCGCAAATGATCCACTTAGCTGATGAATGAGCATTTTGCTCGTTCATCGAGTAATCGGCGGTACATTTACACCGCCAGATCATCACTAACAAGCATTACTATGAATGCTCGTTAGAGACGATCTATGAAATTCTCGGCCCGTGTAAAGGGCCCTTAAAGGGGTTGTGTCATTTCAGCAAATAGCATTTATTATGTAGAGAATGTTACTACACACCACTTACTAATGTATTGTGATTATCCATGTTGCCTCCTTTGCTGGCTGGATTCCTTTTTCCATCACATTATACACTGCTTGTTTCCATGGTTATGACTATAGGATATGTGTAAAGCACATGTTGAAGTGCACTTTGTGTTTTTAGTTTGTGCACATGAATCACATGTATGGAGTATATACAGGTGTGTGTGTAATATATGCAGGTGAGTGGAGCATATCATTAAGGTATGTGAACTGGGTGTGTGGAGAGTACGGATATGGAGATGTATGCAGGCAGGGCCGGTGCTATAATAAGGCAGACCAAGCGGCTGCCTTAGGGCGCAGTGCCGGGGGGGGGGGCGGAAAAATGAAACTTTTTAAAGAATGAAACTTTTTTTTTTAATACCCCGTATTTTTCGCCCCTGGGTCTTATGGGGCGAATACTAATGAAGCGCTTCCAATTTGGAAGCGCTTCATTAGTACCGGAGGACCGGGAAGCGGTGAAGGATCTGCACCATGTGACCTCACCGTGCGCAGCCTTCACAGCTGAAAGCCGAGGACCAGGAAGAAGAGAGAAAGCACTGGTGGTCAGAAGCGGCGGCGTCCAGGAGCAGAAGAGGTAAGTTATTTTATTTTATCTGTGCTGACGGCTGACATGGGGGGGCATGACGGCTGACATGGGGGGGCATGACGGCTGACATGGGGGCATGACGGCTGACATGGGGGGGCATGACGGCTGACATGGGGGGGCATGACGGCTGACATGGGGGGGCATGACGGCTGACATGGGGGGGCATGACGTCTGACATGGGGGGGCATGACGGCTGACATGGGGGGGCATGACGGCTGACATGGGGGGGCATGACGGCTGACATGGGGAGGCATGACGGCTGACATGGAGGCATGACGGCTGACATGGGGGGGCATGACGGCTGACATGGGGGGGCATGACGGCTGACATGGGGGGGCATGACGGCTGACATGGGGGGGCATGACGGCTGACATGGGGGGGCATGACGGCTGACATGGGGGGGCATGACGGCTGACATGGGGGGCATGACGGCTGACATGGGGGGGCATGACGGCTGACATGGAGGCATGACGGCTGACATGGAGGCATGACGGCTGACATGGGGGGGCATGATGGCTGACATGGGGGGGCATGATGGCTGACAAGGGGGGGGCATGACGGCTGACATGGGGGGCATGACGGCTGACATGGGGCATGACGACTGACATGGGGGCATAATAAAAAGTGAAAGTTTGATTTATGATTATTATTCTGTCCCATTACTTTTGGTCCCTTAACAAGTGGGAGGCCCATATGCAAACAGCTGTAATTCCTACACCGTTCACCTGATTTGGATGTAAATACCCTCAAATTAAAGCTGACAGTCTGCAGTTAAAGCACATCTTGTTCGTTTCATTTCAAATCCATTGTGGTGGTGTATAGAGCCAAAAATGTTAGAATTGTGTCGATGTCCCAATATTTATGGACCTGACTGTATGTTCATCTGAGTTACTAGGTGATCTGAGTTCAGTAGGTGTCACACAATGTCTATCAAACACCATTCACACTGATCTTTTTGGATGGGGGGTGCACTCTGAAGCCTCTTTCTTGGGTGCTAAGAGAGCTTGCCTACCCCTGCAATACAGAATCTCAGAGAGGCACTACACCTTAAGAGCCCTAGGGACTGTAATATGGACCCATCGGGACATGTAGATAGGAGGACTTGTCAGCAAATTTTTTATCTATTACATTTAATGGACACAATGGGGGACATTTACTATGCATGTTGCGCCTGAATTATGGCATAAAATGCACCAAAAAGAATGGTGCTTTGATTTGCGCCAAATATATCAACAGTTTTCTCCAGAATTTTGACCATAAATAATGCATCAGGTCAGAAATGAGTTATAAATGTCAAAGTGAGCGGGGCTATAAAATTGGCGCATATCATGCCTCGTTTATCATCCTCTTATGGGCAGAAATGGCTCAAATTGTTGCAGACAATTAATAAGCCAGCTGCCGTGGCAGTGTTTTGTGTAAAAAGTCGCATTTATGGCAGAAAGATACAACTTTTTGTCAAAAAGTCGCAATTATGGAAAAAACAAACCATCGTGGGAACAAGTGATAGGTAAGTATTAAAACAGGATGTGTTTATTTTCATCTAATATAAATGAGCTAAATAAAAGATTTTGTCAGTAAATTGATATTCAACAAAACAATAACAAAAAACGGCCAGAGACAAAAGTCGCAATTTACCACTGGAAATGTCGCAAATATGCTTCAAAAGTCGCCAATATGTTCCAAAAGTCGCAAGATGAAGTCTGGCAGTAGGCTGAAATGCAGCATTTCAGTTTTAAAAAGTCGCATTTTAGTGCTATTGGTGTTGAAATGTCGCAAATGGAGAGAATTAGGTGAATAATCAAGTTTATATTTAACAAAAGTCACATTTTAAGGCTACTTTCACACTGGCGTTTTGGGTTTCCGTTTGTGAGATCAGTCACGGGCTCTCACAAGCGGTCCAAAACGGACCAGTTTTGCCCTAATGCATTCTGAATGGAAAAGGATCCGCTCAGAATGCATCAGTTCCGCCTCAGTTCAGTCTCCATTCCGCTTTGGAGGCGGACACCAAAACTGCTGCCTGCGGTGTTTTTTTGTCCGGCTGCCGAAACTGAACCAAACTGATCCATTCTGACACACAATGCAAGTCAATGGGGATGGATCCGTTTTCTATGACACAATCTGGCACAATAGAAAACAGATCCGTCCTTTATTGACTTTTAATGTTGTTCAAGACGGATCCGTCATGTCAAAGATGATACAAACGGATCCGTTCTGAACCGATGCAGACGGTTGTATTATCTGAACGGATCCGTCTGTACAGATCCATGAGGGATCCGCACCAAACGAGAGTGTGAAAGTAGCCTAAAAGTGTTGTGCGCCTTTTGATATGAGGTGAAACGAATCACCACTTTTGATTTGTAATGTTAGTATTTTTTTGGCGCAAATTAGGCAATTATTGATTGATAAATGTACCCTATACGTAAAAATGATTAAATCAATCTATCACTAAGGCCTCTTTCACACTTGCGTTGTCCGGGTCCGGCGTGTACTCCACTTGCCGGAATTACACGCCGGATCCGGAAAAACGCAAGTGTACTGAAAGCATTTGAAGACGGATCCGTCTTCAAAATGCTTTCAGTGTTACTATGGCACCCAGGACGCTATTAAAGTCCTGGTTGCCATAGTAGGAGCGGGGAGCGGGGGAGCGGTATACTTACAGTCCGTGCGGCTCCCGGGGCGCTCCAGAATGACGTCACTCTGGAGCGCCCCGGGAGCCGCACGGACTGTAAGTATACTTCTCCCCCGCTACACTTTACCATGGCTGTCAGGACTTTAGCGTCCCGGCAGCCATGGTAACCATTGAGAAAAAGCTAAACGTCGCATCCGGCAATGCGCCGAAACGACGTTTAGCTTAAGGCCGGATCCGGATCAATGCCTTTCAATGGGCATTCATTCCGGATCCGGCCTTGCGGCAAGTGTTCCGGATTTTTGGCCGGAGCAAAAAGCGCAGCATGCTGCGCTATTTGCTGCGGCCAAAAAACGTTCCGTTCCGGAATGGAAGACATCCTGATGCATCCTGAAGGACGGACTGTCCATTCAGAATGCATTAGGATAATCCTGATCAGGATTCTTCCGGCATAGAGCCCCGACGACGGAACTCTATGCCGGAAGAAGAGAACGCAGGTGTGAAAGAGCCCTAAATTGGAAAGAGCTCAAAATGTTCTATTCACATAAATGTTGGGCAATGTGTTGTATCCCCCAGTCTACATCTCATACATGATATATGATACCTCAATCCCCTCCCCCCTCCCCTTTTGGAAGTGAATCTTAAAGGGGTATTATCAACACGCCGTTTCATACTTACTTGCTCCCGGCGCGCTGTCCACTTCCTAGTTTCGGCAGGGGGCGGGCTCCATCTTGATTGAAGTCTTCTCCCGGTCGGGCCGCGCGCTGGACTGAACGCGCACACCGAGACTGCGCATGCGCCCTGGTGACTTCTTCCTGGCAATTATACTATACTGGCCAGGATGAAATTACCATAGCGCATGCGCGGCCTCGGCGTGCGCTATCGGGACTGCGCGCGGCCGGCCGGGAGAAGAGAAGAAGTCGTCTGCGCAAGCGCGGCCACCGCGATTCCTGAGAAGAGCGGTGGCCGTAACCAGGGGAGACGGAAGACAACAGTCAGGTAAGTATAGGTTTATTTTCTTCTAAGGGGTGGGGATTAGTTAATTAAATATATTTAGAAAAATGATCACTGTTAAATCATTAACAGATTTAACAGTGATCATTAAGATGGGAACACCCCTTTAACAATCAATGTTGTAAATAATGAAAAAAATAATTGGGAATTAAATTTTTATTACAATGTATTTTCTACATGTTTTGCCTATTCTAATGGGACAATGTTTCTACATGCAAGTCATGCATACATTTAGCTTCAGCACCGAAACTGGAAAAGCCACATAGCAGTTCTCCTTGGATGCTGTCCAATCTAGTCATTGCCAGTCTTCGTTGGGCAGGAGACCAGCCACTTTGATCTATTAAACCACCAACAGTGACCTGTCAGCATACACTTCTTTCTTTCCATGCTGCACGCATACAACCAAGCACCACAGCCAAGAACTAGGCTGGATCTGATCAGTTAACTCAATACAAGCTTCAGTAGCTGCCTAGGTGCAAATACTAGTTAATTTAATAAAAATTGAGAATTAAGGCTAGGTCTACACGACGACATTTGTCGCGCAACATTTTGTTGCACCAATGTCGCGCGACAATTTTTATAATGGCAGTCTATGGTGTCGCACTGCAACATGCGACATGCTGCGACTGCGACGCGACGCGACAGTCGCACAAAATCCATTCAAGATGGATTTTTCTGCGACTGTCGCGTCGCAGTCGCAACATGTCGCATGTTGCGGTGCGACACCATAGACTGGCATTATAAAAATTGTCGCGCGACATTGGTGCAACAAAATGTTGTGCGACAACTGTTGCGCCCTATCTGTCGCGCGACTTTTTGTCGCGCGACAAATGTCGTCGTGTAGACCTAGCCTAAAGGGTTTTCTGGGATTTTCATACTGATGGCCTATCCTCAGGACAGATCATCACTAACTGATCAGTGGGGTTCTGACTCCCGGCACTCCTGCCGATCAGCTTTTTTGAGAAGGCAGTGATACTCCTGTAAGCGCCGTGGCCTTCTCACAGCGTACAATGCATAGCGGCCGTGCTTGGTATCGCAGCTCAGCCTCAATCACTTGAATGGGGCTGAGCAGCTCCTAGGCCACGTGATCAATGAACATGACGTCACAGGCCTAATCTGCCTTCTCAAACAGCTGATCGGCAGGGGTCCCGGGTGTTGGACCCCCACCGATCAGATAATGATGATCTATCCAGAGGATAGGTCATCAGTAAACCAAAAAAGCTCTGAAAACCCTTTTAACCCCTTCCTGCCCAGCTCCATAATAGTACGGTGCAGCGGAACGTGACTTGCCGCCCAGCGCAGTACTATTACGGTGCGCTGATTGGGCGAGTGCAGGAGCTGCGCCCGCCCGATCAGCTGCAGGGGATCAGCTGTTCCCGTTGGCCGGACCCCTGGTGTATGCGCCGGCATCAGTGAAAATACAGATGCTAGTGCATTAACCCTCACTATGCCACGGTCAGCGCTGACTGCAGCATGTGCGGGGTGTGAGGAGGGAGGGAGCTCCCTCCCCTTCCCCATCGGGTCCGCGCGCTGCTGTGACAGGGGCCCAATGGCAGGGAAGGCAGCCCCATGCCTTGCTAAGGCATCGTGGCTGCCTTCAGGGAGAGCCTGTGAGATCCAGCCCCCAAAAAATAAAAAAACTATAGCTTTCAGACTATGGAGACACTAAAACATGGTTGTTTTTGTTTCAAAAATGATTTTATTGTGTTAAAAGTAAAAAAATATAAAAAAGTACACGTATTAGGTATCGCCGCATCCGTAACAACCTGCTCTATAAAAATACTACAAGACCTAACCCTTTGGATGAACACCGTAAAAAATTAAAATATGAAAACGGTGTCAAAGAAGCATTTTTTGTCACCTTACATCAAAAAGTCATATGCAACCCAAAATAGAGCCAATCAAACCATCATCTCATCCCGCAAAAATTATATCCTACCTGAGACAATCGTCCAAAAAATAACAAAAAACTACGGCTCTCAGAATATGGAGACACTAAAACATGATTTTTTTTGTTTAAAAAATATCATTGTGTAAAACTTAAATAAATAAAAAAAGTATACATATTAGGTATTGCCACGTCAATAACGACCTGCTCTATAAAAATATAACATGACCTAAACTCTCAGGTGAACACCGTAAAAAAAAAAAAGTAAGCAAAAGCTATTTTTTGTCACCTTACATCACAAAAAGCGTAATACCAAGCGATCAAAAAGTCATATGCACACTAAAATACTACCAATCAAACCGTCATCTCATACCGAAAAAAATAAGCCCTTACATAAGACAGTCGCCTAAAAAATAAAAAAAAACTATGGCTTTCAGAATATGGAGACACAAATTTTTTTATTTTTTGCCAAAAATGCTTTATTATGTAAAGCTGAAACAAACAACCAATATTTGGCATTATCGCATCCGTCACAACCTTCTCTATACAAAATACCACATGATCTAACCTGTCAGATGAACATTGTAAATAACAAAAAATAAAAATGGTGCCAAAATAGCTTTTTTTTGTTACCTTGCTTCACAAAAAGTGTAATATAGAGCAACCAAAAATCATATGTACCCTAAAATAGTACCAACAAAACTACCACCTTATCCCGTAGTTTCCAAAATGGGGTCATTTTATTGGAGTTTCAACTCTAGGGGTTCATCAGGGGGTCTTCAAATGTGACATGGCAACTAAAAATTATCCCAGTGAAATCTGCCCTCCAAAAACCATATGGCGTTCCTTTCCTTTTGCGCCCTGCCGTGTGCCCGTACAGCAGTTTACAGAAACACATCATATGTGGTTGTAAACTACAGATTTAAGGCAATAAATATTTTTTTGTTTGGCAGTTAACCCTTGCTTTGTTACTGGAAAAAAATTGATTTAAATGGAAAATCTGCCAAAAAAGTGAAATTCTGAAATGTAATCTACATTTTCCTTTTAAGTCTTGTGGAACACCTAAAGGGTTAACACAATTTGTAAAATCAGTTTTGAATACCTTAAGGGTGTAATTTCTAAAATGGGGTCATTTTTGGGTGTTTTTTTATTATGTAAGCCTCACAAAGTGACTTCAGACTTGAACTGGTCCTTAAAAAGTGGGTTTGGGAAATTTTCAGAGAATCTCTGAATGGCCTGGATAAGTAAAACATTTTAAAGTTATTACCACATAAAGTGACACATGTCAGATTTGCAAAAAATGGCCTGGGCAGGAAGGTGAAAACTGGCCCGGGGTTGAAAGGGTTAATATATTTTTCTGGAGGTCAGTGCTCTATTTTTCCAAATGGGAGCTCCAACCCAAGATAAGCAACACTAGCTGCCCCTAGAGGGAGCATAGGAGCTATCCATATATATATTTATGCAATAATTACACAGCCTCCTAGGCTCCCTCTAGTGGCAACAGTTGTTAGCTAGGATTTTTACAATTTAAAGCTATGTGTATGCAAGGGATTTGGAGCTCTGTATCAGATAGAACAAAGTTCTGACCACTAAAAAAATATATAGAGATGTGTCTTTTCTTAACTATGCTCTTGGTTAGAAATATCCTGAGATGAGTGGCGTGAGCTGGCCAGGTTTAAAACACTTCTACATTACTCACAATGCCCATGTTATTTCTTCAAAAATAGTCATCTCGTGCCATTCATCTCCAGATACTGTACATGTATCTCAAACCAAGAGAAAAGGACACATACGGTATGTACTAAGAAATGAATGAGCACTTAATGTTGGACCTGGGCAGCTGGACATTGCGCTAGACCCCACGCAGGCTTTGCATCTACCCATGAATCCAGTAATAATCTATTAATAGACTCGTTCTGAAATCTCATTTTTGTATACTGCTGCTTCAGCAGAATAAACCATTGTGTCTCTATGAAACAAGTGGTTATTTTAACTTCCCATCCCTGAACACATCATAAGCATATGCCAGGTGGCCTCCTCTTATTGTCTGCGTCTTCCCATTTACCCTCAAATATGTAGCTGTTAGCAAAACTCATTTTGCCAATGCAGCAGAGTTCGGTATGTCATAGAGTGCAACCTTTTATATATTCATTATTTGTGGATTTACGAATTCAGCTCTATAGATAAGTAAAGATAGTACTTATTTTACACACTGTTGGATACATCAGCATCTTGAAAATTCTCAGGAAAGCATTAGCTCCTGTTCATGGAGTACCATATCTCCATATAATCCTCTGCAGCAAGGATAAGACATTATTTTTACCACACCAACCCAATGATTAGAAACAGAGCAAATAAAACCCCATTTCCGTCAAACAAGCCACAGCAACAATGCCGCTCTTCTCTTACACATTAATGTCATTACTAGTCTTGGTCGAGCACCAAAGTGCTCGGGTGCTCGAGTAGAACACCTTGGGATGCACAATGGAAATCAATGGGAGAACCCAAGCATTAAACCAGGTCTGAAGAGGGAGGGTGTCTGGTTCATAGGAAAAGGTCAGAAATTGGTGGAAACATCACTGAAATGGTTCGGGAACAGCATGGGGAGGATGTCTGGATGCATCTTGGATCCCAGGCCGCAGCTGGGAACGATGTTGTCCGAGTAGTACGCCACTTTTACAGACTGACAATAATACACACAAAACCAAAGATAAAATCTATTTTAGAGGAAAAATTGTTAGGAAACATTCTTTCCTGTATATTTACTTGTATATAAAGTGCAAGCGCTGCCAAATATTACAATGAAGAGGCACTCCGATACAACCTGTATATCACATAATGAAGGGCTTCATTCACATTGTGGTACAATTGTTCAGGTAGTGGGACTCCTACACTCATAAAGCCTATGCACTGAGTGAAAGGGCTTCCAAAAATTACAAGGAACCGGCACTCCAATACACCCTTTATTACACATAAAGGAGGGAATCATACACACCCTTGAAAAATTATGGGTGAGGGCCTACTGGTGACCCTCAAAAACATTATGGTTGAGGGCCTGCTGGTGACCCTCTTAAACATTACGGGTGAGGGTCTGCTGCTGAGCTGACCCTCTAAAACATTAGAAGCGAGGGCAGCCTAATAGGCATGTTGATATGATGGAGGAGGAGGACGGGAAAAGAGAGATTGAACCATATACCCTTTTTAGTGGTGGAAGGGGTGCATGGGACAACCTCAGTTATTGACAACTGTGTCTCATCCTCATCATCCACCTTGTGAAACACTAATTGCCATTCCCCACCGTCATCTTCTTCTGACTGTGGATGCTCAAGAGTTTGAGAATCAGGGCACTAGATCTACTCATGTCCCTCTTCAAGAGGCCTTGGCGAGAGGGCCAAATCAAGGAATGACGCTGAAAAGAGCTCCTCGGAATATCCGAGTGTGGGATCACTTGTTTGCCAAGACTCTCCATGGTGGGAGGAAGGAGGATCAGGGTGAGGATTGTGTTGACCAGACTCTTGGCTACTGAGACTGGACTTTGTGGAAGACATGGTGGTGCTTAACCGACTGGAAGCATTATCTGCTGCAATCCAACCGACCACCTGGTCGCACTGGTCTGACTTCGAGAGTGGTGTCCTGCGACGCCCTGCAAACTGGGACATGAAGCTAGGTATCGTGGCTGTGTGTGTTTCTTGTGCTCTGGCAGCAGGCACAGTTTCACCGCGCCCAGGGCCACGGCCTCTGCATGTACCATCAGCAGCACGGCCACTTCCCTGTCCCTTACTGCTCACCTTGCGCATATTAAATGGTATATATGCTTGCAAGTATGTCACATGTACAGTAGCGCAGGTTTTGTAAAGTACGCAGAATGTCACAGATATTTTTAGGATGCTCACACATTAAACAGGAGATGTAGCACACATAATGTCACTGTCTGCAGCGTCTATGAAAAAAGTACACTGAATGTCACAGATAATTTTAGGATGCGCAAACGTTATACAGGAGGTATAGAGCAAGTTGTGTCGCTGTCACCACCGGCTAATAAAAAAATTACACTGAATTAATGTCACTGATATTTCGGATACGCAAACATTATACAGGAGATGTAGCGCAGGTAATGTAACTGTCCGCAGCGGACACCGTCTACAGAAAAAGTACACTGGATGTCACTGATATTTTTAGGCTGCGCACACGTTACACATGAGAAGTAGTGCAGATAATGTCACTGTCACCAGCGGCGAAAAAAAAGACACTGAATGTCACTGATATTTTGATGCGCTAACATTATATTTTTTTTTTTACTGAATGTCACTGATATTTCGGATAAGCAAACGTTATACAGGACATGTAGCGCAGGTAATGTAATTCTCCGCAGCGGACACCGTCTACGGAAATAGTACACAGGATGTCACAGATATTTTTAGGCTGCGCACACGTTAGACAGGAGATGTCTGCAGCGGCCAAACAATTGCAAGCTATTCAGCGCAGGTTGCGCTAAAAATATATATTGCTGCCAGATACAACTATAGTCCTTAAAAGGACCTTTGGGTCTCTAACAAGTTTTTTCAATAAAAATATTAGTATTTCACTCCCTACACTATTTGTCCCTTCTTCAGGACAGTTCTCCCTGACTAAGGCCTCATGCACACGACCGTTGTTGTGTTCCGTTCTGCAAAATGGGCTTCCGTTGTTCCGTGATCCGTTTCCGTTTTTGTTTCAGTTTGTCTTCCTTTATTTTTGGAGGATCACCAGACATAGGCCTCATGCACACGAACGTTGTGTGCACCCGTGGCCGTTGTGCCGTTAGACGTGTTTTTCTGCGGCTCCATTGACTTTCAATGGGTCCGTTGAAAACTCGGCTTCTGCACCGTTTTTACACCGCGCCCGTGACCCGTGTTTCCAGCCCGTGAAAAAATATGACCTGTCCTATTTTTTTCACGGCCAACGGTTCACGGGCCCATTCAAGTCAATGGGTCCGTGAAAATCACGGATGCACACAAGATTGTCATCCGTGTCCGTGATCCGTGTCCGTGATCCGTGTCCGTTTTTTCCTATCATTTCAATGGCAAACTTGACTTAGATTTTTTTTTCATCTTTCATGTCCGTGGATCCTCCAAAAATCACGGCAGACCCACGGAAGAAAAAACGGGCACGGATCACGGTACAACGGAACCACGTTTTGCGGGACGTTCAAAAATACGTTTGTGTGCATTAGGCCTTAAGGAAATAAAATTAAAAATCAATGGGTCCGCAGAAAATCACGAAAAACAGCGCAATGGACACGGAATAAAACAACGGTCGTGTGCATGAGGCCTAAGACTGAGCCGAACTCGTATAGCACCCGATGACGCGTTTGGCCAGCCAATCACTGCAATGCCAGTAACCAACATGGCTACAGCATTACAGTGAAGGGCAGTACTGACCTGCATGTTTATTGGCTGCGTAGCAGCCAACAAACGTGTGGGGAGGAGACTCGAGCATCGCACATGGTAGATGCACATGGTCCCTTCTCAAGTTGCAACATTAATTGGTTTCAAGATGACCATTGTAACTAAAGACCATAACTCCATAGAAAACTGGTGACTGGTTCCAAAACCCTAAAATGTCTGAAAATAAAAGATAAAATTGGGATTAAAGAGCATCTGTCAGCAGATTTGTACGTATGACACTGGCTGACCCGTTACATGTGTGCTTGGCAGCTGAAGGCATCTCTGTTGGTTCCATGTTCATATGTGCATTGCTGAGAAAAATTATGTTTTAAAATATGCAAATGAGACTTTACACTTAGAGGCTCTGCTCTCTCTGCAACTGCCACGGCCTTTCAGAGAACTGATGGCTTATACCGAGCCTTTCCAAGTGGTGGACTCTGCACCTGGCCAAGCTGCTGGTGCGGCAGTGTAAACATGATCATATCAGGCCCTGACTTCGCCTAAAGTCAAAGTGCAGAGGGCACAGCAGTTGCAGTGAGTAAGCCTCTAGGAGTAATGGCAACTCCCCCATTGCTCCTATAGGCTCATTTGCATAATATATACAGTGCTGCCAATAATTATTCATACACCTGGCAAATTATGACTTAAAGTAAATTTTATTCAACCAGCAAGTAATTTTTTGACGGGAAATGACATAGGTGTCTTCCAAAAGATAATAAGACGATGTACAAGAGGCATTATTGTGGGGGGGAAAAAAAACATTTCTCAGCTTTTATTTACATTTGAGCAAAAAGTGTCCAGTCCAAAATTATTCATACCCTTCTCAATAATCAATAGAAAAGCCTTTATTGGCTATTACAGCAATCAAACGCCTTCCTATAATTGCAGACCAGCTTTTTCTCCACAGGCCCTCACCATGTCTCCACAGGTATTTTTGCCCATTTATCTTTAGCAATGAGCTCCAAATCTTTCAGGTTGGAGGGTCTTCTTGCCATCACCCTGAACTTTAGCTCCCTCCACAGATTCTCGATTGGATTTGGCTGGGCCACTCCAAAACGTTGATGTTGTTGTCTGCTAACCATTTCTTCACCACTTTTGCTGTGTGTTTTGGGTCATTGTCATGCTGAAATGTACACTGGTGCCCAAGGCCAAGTTTCTCTGCAGACTGCCTGATGTTGTCGTTGAGAATCCTCATGTATTGCTCTTTTTTCATAGTGCCGTCTACTGTGATTAGGTTCCCTGGTCTATTGGCTGAAAAACACCTCCAAAGCATTAGGTTCCCACCACCATGTTTGACAGTGGGGATGGTGTTCTTTGGGTTAAAGGCTTCTCCTTTTTTACACCAAATGAAGGAAACATCGTTGTGACCAAACAATTAAATTTTTGTTTCATCTGACCATAACACAGAAGACCAGAAGTCGTCTTCTTTGTCCAGATGAGCTTTTGCAAAGGCCAAGCGAGTTTTTGTGTGTCTTAACTAGAGAAGTGGCGTCCTCCTTGGTCTGCATCCGTGGAACCCAGCAGTGTGCAGTGTCTGTTGGATTGTCTGCCTTGAGACATTGCCACCAGCAGAGCCCAGATTCACCAGGATGGCCTTGGTGGTGATCCTTGGATTCTTTTCACCTCTCTAACTATCCTCCTGGCCAGCACAGGTGTCACTTTTGGCTTCCGACCTCGTCCTCTGAGATTTTCCACAGTGCGGAACATCTTGTATTTTTTAATAATACTTTGCACTGTAGCCACTAGAACTTGAAAACATTTAGAAATGCCCTTATATCCCTTTCCTGACTTGTGAGCAGCTACAATACGCAGCTGTAGGTCCTCACTGAGCTCCTTTGTCTTAGCCATGACTGTCCACAAACCAACTGCAGAGAGCTGCTGTTTTTCACCTGTTGAGTTGATTAAAACAGCTGTTCCCAATTAATCAGGGTAATTAGGATGATTTAGAACAGCTTGGACTATTTGGAATGGTTTAGAACTTTAGATTTTCCCACAGACTGTGACAGTTTGTGAAGGGTATGAATAATTTTGGACTGGACCCTTTTTGCTCAAATGTAAATAAAAGCTGAGAAATGTTGTTTTTTTCCACAATAATGCCTTTTGTACATCGTCTTATTATCTTTTGGGAGACACCTACAGTACTGTCACAACCAGACAGCTGAGAAGCTCTGACAGAGGCCTTTCAGAACCTCCTCCTTGAGTTCTGTGTTGTGGTATTCAGCTCCTCCTCTCATTAGCGTCTCTCAGCTGTTATGTGTTGGACTAATTGTTTCCCTTTAAATTCTTCCCCAGAATGCTTTTCTGGGCGGCTTATATTTCTGCGCATCGGTCCCATTCTCTGCGTAGGGGTCTCAGTCGCTGTCAGCCCCTTCTGAGCAGGAGCCCATGCAGCTGGGGTTGATTGCTTCTGACAATAGAAGATTCAGCCCGCATGGGAGGGTTTGTTTTTGTTGTGGAGGTATTAATCATTTGGCAAATATTTGTCCCTCTAGGAGATTCAGGCAGTTCTCTGGGTATAATAAAGAAACAAAGAGGAAAAAATCTTTGAAAAATGTTCCGTCTGTTACTATTGGCAGGATTGAGGCGGAGATTGAAGATTTTCCGTTTGCTTGTAGTTCCCGTTTTGTCCTGCCGGCTAGGGTGGCGCTAGAGAGCAAGAACATTTTTTGTGAGATTTTTGTGGATAGTGGAGCAGCGGTCAATCTCATTGATAATCACTTTGCGATAACTCATGGTTTCCAGGTGTGCGCTTTGAGAAAGGATATTCCTGTATTTGCTATCGATTCCGCTCCACTTTCTCAGAAATCATTAAAGGGCATAGTTCACAATATCCGTTTAATTGTGAGTGATGCTCATGTTGAGGATGTGTCATGTTTCGTCCTTAGCGGTTTGCCCACCCCGCTGGTGTTGGGGCTGCCCTGGCTCACTAAGCATAACCCCACAATTGATTGGCAAGCGAAGCAAATAAATGGTTGGAGTGACTTTTGCAGAGAGAATTGCCTCATGACATCTGTTTCTGAGGTTGCTACTAAGACTGTACCATCTTTTCTCTCTGAATTTTCGGATGTCTTCTCTGAGAGTGGAGTTCAGGATTTGCCCCCGCACAGGGAGTACGATTGCCCTATTAATCTCATCCCAGACGCCAAGCTGCCTAAATCTCGTTTATACAATCTTTCCCAACCTGAGAGGATCGCTATGCGTGCTTATATCTCTGAGAGTCTGAGAAAGGGACACATACGACCCTCGAAGTCACCTGTTGCCGCTGGTTTTTTCTTTGTTAAGAAAAAAGATGGTTCTTTAAGACCTTGTCTGGATTTCAGGGAGCTGAACAATATCACAATTCGTGACCCTTATCCGCTTCCTCTGATCCCGGACCTATTTAACCAGGTTGTTGGGGCTAAAGTCTTTTCCAAATTAGATTTAAGAGGGGCATACAACCTGGTCAGGGTCAGAGAAGGGGACGAATGGAAGACGGCCTTCAATACCCCTGAGGGCCATTTTGAAAACTTGGTTATGCCTTTTGGTTTGATGAATGCCCCAGCCGTTTTCCAGCATTTCGTGAACAGCATTTTTTATCATTTGATGGAAAAATTTGTATTGGTGTATTTGGATGACATTTTGATTTTTTCTCCCGATTTCAAAACTCATAAGGAACATTTACGTCAGGTCTTGCTCATCCTGCGGGAGAATAAATTATATGCGAAACTGGAAAAATGTGTGTTTGCGGTTCCAGAAATTCAATTTCTGGGGTTTCTTCTCTCCGCTTCTGGTTTTCGCATGGACCCAGAGAAGGTCCGCGCTGTGCTTGAGTGGGAGCTTCCTGAGAATCAAAAGGCGCTGATGCGTTTTTTGGGCTTTGCCAATTATTACAGGAAGTTCATTTTGAATTATTCTTCTATTGTTAAACCACTCACTGATATGACCAGAAAGGGGGTAGATTTTTCTTCTTGGTCAGTAGAGGCGCGTAAGGCTTTTTCTGATATCAAGGAGAGTTTTGCTTCCGCTCCCATCTTGGTGCAACCTGATGTTTCGTTACCCTTCATAGTTGAGGTTGATGCTTCTGAGGTGGGTGTGGGGGCGGTCTTGTCTCAGGGTTCCTCTCCTGCCAATTGGCGACCGTGTGCCTTTTTCTCAAGAAAACTCTCCTCCGCAGAGAGAAATTACGATGTGGGAGATAGGGAATTGTTGGCCATCAAGTTGGCTTTTGAGGAATGGCGCCATTGGCTAGAGGGAGCCAGACACCCTATTACCGTATTTACTGACCATAAAAATCTGGCCTACTTGGAGTCAGCCAAGCGTCTGAACCCGAGACAGGCCAGATGGTCATTGTTCTTTTCTAGGTTTAATTCTGTTGTCACGTTCCGCCCTGGAGTTAAGAATGTGAAGGCAGATGCCCTGTCACGTTGTTTTCCGGGAGGCGGGAATTTTGAAGACCCGGGTCCCATTTTGGCTGAAGGTGTGGTGGACTCTGCTCTTTTTCCTGAATTGGAGGCAGAGGTGCAGGCAGCCCAGTCAGAGGCTCCTGATCTTTGTCCTCCTGGGAGGTTGTTTGTGCCTCTCGCTTTAAGACACAAGATTTTTAAAGAACACCACGATACGGTCCTTGCTGGGCACCCGGGGGTAAGAGCCACACTGGATCTCATCGCTCGGAGATTCTGGTGGCCTGCGCTTCGTAAGTCGGTTGAGGGTTTTGTGGCAGCCTGAGAGACTTGCGCTCGTGCCAAAGTCCCTCATTCACGGCCATCAGGTCCTCTCCTTCCCTTACCCATTCCTTCCCGTCCTTGGACACATCTGTCCATGGACTTTATCACGGACCTGCCTCGTTCCTCGGGGAAGACTGTGATTCTGGTGGTGGTGGACCGTTTTAGCAAAATGGTGCATTTCATCCCTTTTCCTGGTTTGCCCAATGCTAAGACGCTGGCGCAGGCATTTGTTGATCACATTGTCAAATTGCACGGTATTCCTTCAGACATAGTCTCTGATAGGGGCACGCAGTTTGTTTCCAGATTCTGGAAGGCTTTCTGTTCTCGCTTGGGGGTTCGGTTGTCATTCTCTTCTGCTTTCCACCCGCAGTCGAATGGCCAGACAGAGCGCGTCAATCAGAATCTGGAGACATATCTGCGCTGTTTTGTGGCGGAGAATCAAGAGGATTGGTGTTCTTTTTTGTCCCTTGCTGAGTTTGCTTTAAATAACCGTCGTCAGGAGTCCTCTGATAAGTCACCATTTTTTGGTGCATATGGGTTTCATCCACAGTTTGGGACTTTCTCGGGAGAGGGGTCTTCTGGTTTACCTGATGAGGACAGATTCTCCTCGTCTTTGTCATCTATTTGGAAAAAGATTCAAGATAATCTAAAGAGCATGAGTGAGAGATATAAGCGTGTGGCTGATAAGAGACGTGTGCTTGGTCCGGACCTGAATGTTGGTGATCTGGTGTGGTTGTCTACCAAGAATATCAAATTGAAGGTTCCCTCCTGGAAGTTGGGTCCTAGGTTTATTGGGCCTTACAAAATCCTGTCTGTCATCAATACTGTTGCATACCGTCTTGATCTTCCTCAGACTTGGAAGATCCATAATGTTTTTCATAAGTCCTTATTGAAACCTTATGTTCAACCCATTGTACCCTCGCCTTTGCCTCCTCCTCCGATTATGGTTGATGGGAATCTTGAATTTCAGGTCTCTAGGATTGTGGATTCTCGTCTTGTCCGCGGTTCTCTTCAGTACCTTGTTCACTGGGAGGGGTATGGTCCTGAGGAGAGGATGTGGGTCTCAGTGACGGACATTAAAGCCTCTCGTCTCATCAAGGCTTTCCATAGGTCCCATCCTGAGAAGGTGGGTTCTGAGTGTCCGTAGTCCACTCGTAGAGGGAGGGGTACTGTCACAACCAGACAGCTGAGAAGCTCTGACAGAGGCCTTTCAGAACCTCCTCCTTGAGTTCTGTGTTGTGGTATTCAGCTCCTCCTCTCATTAGCGTCTCTCAGCTGTTATGTGTTGGACTAATTGTTTCCCTTTAAATTCTTCCCCAGAATGCTTTTCTGGGCGGCTTATATTTCTTCCTGGAGTATGTGTGCTTGCCCATCTGGTTCTCCTCTCCTCCACAAAGTTAAGTGTTACACTGTTATCTGTTATTTTCTGTTTGCTGGATCCCAGGTGACCCTGACTCCCTCCGTGTCTGGTGTAGGGAGCCGGTGGTCGTGTCCCCTCACTATTGTAGGGTGCTCAGGGCTTTATAGTCAAGGTTCGTGGATATGCATACCTCCACCATTCGGATCTATGCATAGGCTGAGCAGCCAGGGAAAGTGCCAGGTCTTCTACAGGGGTCTCCCTTTCGTTCCTTAGCTTTTGGATCCAGCGAGACATTTATGCATGTTGTTTTGACTTGTTACCTGTACACATTCCGTGACAAGTACAGACCAAAAGTTTGGACACACCTTCTCATTCAAAGAGTTTTCTTTATTTTCATGACTATGAAAATTGTAGATTCACACTGAAGGCATCAAAACTATGAATTAACACATGTGGCATTATATACATAACACAATAGTGTGAAACAACTGAAAATATGTCATATTCTAGGTTCTTCAAAGTAGCCACCTTTTGCTTTGATTACTGCTTTGCACACTCTTGGCATTCTCTTGATGAGCTTCAAGAGGTAGTCACCTGAAATGGTTTTCACTTCACAGGTGTGCCCTGTCAGGTTTAATAAGTGGGATTTCTTGCCTTATAAATGGGGTTGGGACCATCAGTTGCGTTGTGGAGAAGTCAGGTGGATACACAGCTGATAGTCCTACTGAATAGACTGTTAGAATTTGTATTATGGAAAATTTCAGCCCGCACAACCCCTAGCTGAAATTTTCCATATTTTTCTCTTTGTAGTACGTATTGGAGGCGTGGCGATCTCCAAGCAGTCAAGCACACCTGTCCAGAATCTGCCCCCTGGAGGCTGGTTTTAAAGTCAGTATAAAACTGAGTCTGCTTATACAGCACCTACCAGTAACCATTAGGTTCCAGGAGAAGTATAAAGTGGGCTCAGCATGCATGTGAGTACTTGCATCCCTGGATCCGATGAAAGCTGTAATGGCACCGGACGGGGTTAAAAGCAGAGTGTGCTTGGCATGCATGCTGTACCTGCGCTCCCTGGACTTTATGTGGCTGTCATGGCCCATAAAAGGTAGGAACTAGTGTTAGGGACCACTCATGAAGGCAGCCTTGACGCGGTGAGTGGCTTATTACGCTTTGGCCAAAATGTACACCAATGCCTTATTCAACATCCAGCATAAAGGCAAGGCAGAGTGCTGGTTGCAGTGTGCGATTGCATTCTGTGTTTTTACATTTAGAATTTGTATTATGGCAAGAAAAAAGCAGCTAAGTAAAGAAAAACTAGTGGCCATCATTACTTTAAGAAATGAAGGTCAGTCAGTCCGAAAAATTGGGAAAACTTTGAAAGTGTCCCCAAGTGCAGTCACAAAAACCATCAAGCGCTACAAAGAAACTGGCTCACATGCGGACCGCCCCAGGAAAGGAAGACCAAGAGTCACCTCTGCTGCGGAGGATAAGTTCATCCGAGTCACCAGCCTCAGAAATCGCAGGTTAACAGCAGCTCAGATTAGAGACCAGGTCAATGCCACACAGAGTTCTAGCAGCAGACACATCTTTAGAACAACTGTTAAGAGGAGACTGTGTGAATCAGGCCTTCATGGTAGAATATCTGCTAGGAAACCACTGCTAAGGACAGGCAACAAGCAGAAGAGACTTGTTTGGGCTAAAGAACACAAGGAATGGACATTAGACCAGTGGAAATCTGTGCTTTGGTCTGATGAGTCCAAATTTGAGATCTTTGGTTCCAACCACCGTGTCTTTGTGCGACGCAGAAAAGGTGAACGGATGGACTCTACGTGCCTGGTTCCCACCGTGAAGCATGGAGGAGGAGGTGTGATGGTGTGGGTGTGCTTTGCTGGTGACACTGTTGGGGATTTATTCAAAATTGAAGGCATACTGAACCAGCATGGCTACCACAGCATCTTGCAGCGGCCCGCTATTCCATCCGGTTTGCGTTTAGTTGGACCATAATTTATTTTTCAACAGGACAATGACCCCAAACACACCTCCAGGCTGTGTAAGGGCTATTTGACCATGAAGGAGAGTGATGGGGTGCTGCACCAGATGACCTGGCCTCCACAGTCACCGGACCTGAACCCAATCGAGATGGTTTGGGGTGATCTGGACCGCAGAGTGAAGGCAAAAGGGCCAACAAGTGCTAAGCATCTCTGGGAACTCCTTCAAGACTGTTGGAAGACCATTTCAGGTTACTACCTCTTGAAGCTCATCAAGAGAATGCCAAGAGTGTGCAAAGCAGTAATCAAAGCAAAAGGTGGCTACTTTGAAGAACCTAGAATATGACATATTTTCAGTTGTTTCACACTTTTTTGCTATGTATATAATTCCACATGTTTTTATTCATAGTTTTGATGCCTTCAGTGCAAATCTACAATTTTCATAGTCATGAAAATAAAGAAAACTCTTTGAATGAGAAGGTGTGTCCAAACTTTTGGTCTGTACTGTATATCATTTCCCGTCAAAAAATTACTTGCTGGTTGAAAAAATGTATCTTTAAGTCAAAATTTGCCAGGGGTATGAATAATTATGGGCAGCACTGTATATATAGATATATACACACACATCTCAATGTGTCCAAAGTTAAAGGGGTTGTCCAGGTTCAGAGCTGAACCTGGACATCCCTCCATTTTCACCCCGGCAGCCCCCCTGACATGAGCATCGGAGCAGTTCATGCTCCGATGCTCTCCTTTGCCCTGCGCTAAATCGCGCAGGGCAAAGGCATTTTTCTGAGTTCCGGTGACGTACCGGGGCTCTCTATGGGGCTGACAGGAACCCCGGTGACGTCACCGGCACTGATGGGCGGGATTTGGCTCTGCCCTAGCCAGTAAAACGGCTAGGGCAGAGCTAAAGCCCGCCCCTCAGAGCCGGTGACGTCACCGAACACACTGCTGGGCGGAAGTTACCGCCCGGCAGTGTGTTATTGAAAACACAAGAGCCTGTGCCCTGCACGATCTAGCGCAGGGCACGGGAGCACATCGGAGCAGGAGATGCTCCGATGCCAGGCTCAGGACGGCTGCCGGGGTGAAAATAAGGGTATGTCCGGGTTCAGCTCTGAACCCGGACAACCCCTTTAAGCATGTACGAATATGTAGGAATATATTAAACTGTAGGACATCATACACATCATACTTCCATGTCTTATTAGGCGTCAGTGCATAGATGTATGGGTGATGATGATCTCTTTGATTCTTTTCACTATGAGAGCTTTCCTATTCTTTTTAGAATTAAAATATAGATATGTGTCTATACATGGAAGATGGTCAGACAGATATTAATAAAGATATTTGCATGGGTTTAATAAAAGACCCTTAAAGGAAGGGATTTTTATGTTGATGGTGTATCCTCAGGATAAGTAATCAATATAAGGCCTATTGCACACGACCGTATGGCTTTTTCAGTGTTTTGCGGTCCGTTTTTCATGGATCCGCTGTTCCGTTTTTTGTTTCCGTTGTGTTTCCGTTTCTGTTCCGTTTTTCCGTTCCGTTTTTCCGTATGGCATATACAGTATACAGTAATTACATAGATAAAATTGGGTTGGCCATAACATTTTCAATAGATGGTTCAGGAAAAAACGGAACGGAAACGGAAGACATACGGATGCATTTCCGTATGTGTTCCGTTTTTTTTGCGGATCCATTGACTTGAATGGAGCCACGGACTGTGATTTGCGGGCAATAATAGGACATGTTCTATGTTAAAACGGAACGGAAAAACGGAAATACGGAAACGGAATGCATACGGAGTACATTCCTTTTTTTTTGCGTAACCATTGAAATGAATGGTTCCGTATACGGACCTTATACGGAACGCAAAAAACGGCCAGTAAACGGGAAAAAAAAACGTCCGTGTGCCTAAAAACGGCCTAAGGCCTATTGCACACGGCCGTTTTTTTTTCCCGTTTACTGGCCGTTTTTTGCGTTCCGTATACGGTCCGTATACGGAACAATTCATTTCAATGGTTCCGCAAAAAAAAACGGAATGTACTCCGTATGCATTCCGTTTCCGTATTTCCGTTTTTCCGTTCCGTTTTAACATAGAACATGTCCTATTATTGCCCGCAAATCACAGTCCGTGGCTCCATTCAAGTCAATGGATCTGCAAAAAAAACGGAACACATACGGAAATGCATCCGTATGTCTTCCGTTTCCGTTCCGTTTTTTCCTGAACCATCTATTGAAAATGTTATGGCCAACCCAATTTTATCTATGTAATTACTGTATACTGTATATGCCATACGGAAAAACGGAACGGAAAAACGGAACAGAAACGGAAACACAACAGAAACAAAAAACGGAACAGCGGATCCATGAAAAACGGACCGCAAAACACTGAAAAAGCCATACGGTCGTGTGCAATAGGCCTAAGATTGGCAGGGGTCTGAATCCCAGCACCCTGCCAATCAGCTGTTTTAAGGGGTTGTCCCACGAAAAACATTCTACAGTTTTTAAACCAGCACCTGGATCGGAATTCTTTTATAATTGCATGTCATTTTTTTTTACATTAGTCATGGGATAACCCCTTTAAGCGCGCGGCCTCCTCGCATCTTACCAAGAACAGCGCCGCCCATTGGACAGCGGCTGTGCTTGGTATTGCAGCTTAGCCCCATGTGAACGATGAACGTGACAAGACATGGCCCAGGAAGAGGCCTAAGCACTCAAGCAGCACCACAGCCTCTTTAAACAGCTGATCATGGGGCTGCCAGGAGTCAGACCTAGACAATCGCATATTGATGACCCATCCCTGTGATGGCTAACCTCCGGCACTCCAGCTGTGTTAAAACTACAACTCCCAAGATATACACTTGCTTGGCTGTTCTAAGAACTGCATAGAAATGAATGCAGCATGCTGGGAGACGTAGTTTCACCACAGCTGGAGTGCCGGAGGTTAGCCATCACTGATGTCCTATTCTGAGGATAGGCAATCAATATGAAAATCTTGGAGAACCTCTTTATGGGGGATAAAAATTGTAGATATGTTGTATTTTATCATTCATAACCAGAACTAAAGGGTTTTCCAGGCGTAATCACTGTATAAATGGAAAGTTAAAATTCTTCGCCATTTTCAAGATATTTGTCGGTGCAGGAGAACACGCATGTTTACATGTAGAGGCTGCAAAACTGCACAGAGCAGTCCTGCTAGAAGCGGATACGACTGAATCTAGACATTGCTCTGTCAGATAAACAACCTACATTCCAGACTGATACATTGCAGCAAACTACCAGAGAGCAGCGGCAGCTTGTAAAGTATTGCCCTGCCTGGATACAGGTGTATCACTTCTCAGGACTGAGCAGGACCAGCTACCGTACATGTCGTTTGCAGCTTCTACATATTCTACTGATTCACTAACATCAGCTGCTGCTTATAGTAGGAGACAATGTGGAGGTGGTCATGTATGTGCGGGGCTGTCTCCAGGGAAGATGATGCTCTTATACAGCCTGATCCCGGGCCAATAAAGTGTACCAATTGATAATAATAGGCGCTTATTGAAAGGGCCTTTCACAGGGCCTGATGACAAATGAAAAGGGGTCAAACAATCATTATTATGGGATCGTTTGCAGGGTGGTCAGTGGAACCTTTAGGGTGCTGCTACACGTTCAGGTTTTTTTATGCAGTTTTTTAAGCCAAAACTGGGAGTGGAGTGAAACTAGGTAGAGAAATTGTATCTGTCATACACAATAACTGGCCCATCCTTTAGGAAGACTAATAAAGTAGAAGAATATAAATAATCTCTCTTTATATAGTTCCAACACATTAAGCAGTGATTTGCAATTGGAAGAGAATGAATAAGTCTCAAGCATTTAAAATAAATAAACAATGGGACAAAATAAGATTTGTGTCTACCCATAAGAGCTCACAATCTAAATGGAACTGTAGGAGTGACACAATAGGCACCTGGTGCTAATTTGATCCAGAGGACCAGCCCATTATTAGGGGAAATGTATATATGCCACAAATTGGGAATCTCCTTTAATCATTACCCAATATACATTTATTTTCTATGGTAAGTTTAACCCTGTATGCAACCTAGATGTATCTAGAAGCTGCTTTCCAAGATCTGAAAGTGTCCCATTTATAAGGGAGATGTATCTAGAAGCCGCTGGGTCCCAGTCCAAGATCTGAAAGTGGGGTCCTATCTACCATGTCACATTCATAAGAGCGATGTATCTAGAAGCTGCTGGGCACTAGTCCAAGATCTAAAAGTAGGCTGATAACTACTATGTCCCATTTATAAGGGAGATGTATCTAGAAACTGCTGGTTCCCAGACCAAGATCTGAAAGTGGGGTCCTATCTACCATGTCCCATTTATAAGGGTGATGTATCTAGAAGCTGCTGGGCCCTAGTCCAAGATCTGAAAGTAGGTTGCTAACTACTATGTCCCATTTATAAGGGAGATGTATCTAGAAGCTGCTGGGCCCTAGTCCAAGATCTGAAAGTAGGTTGCTAACTACTATGTCCCATTTATAAGGGAGATGTATCTAGAAGCTGCTGGGCCCTAGTCCAAGATCTGAAAGTCGGCTGCTAACTACTATGTCCCATTCATAAGGGCGATGTATCTAGAAGCTGCTGGGCCCTAGTCCAAGATTTGAAAGTAGGCTGATAACTACTATGTCCCATTTATAAGGGAGATGTATCTAGAAGTGATGGGCCATAGTCCAAGATCTGAAAGTGGGCTCCTATCTACTATGTTCCATTGATAAAGGTGGTTTTCACAAACATCAATTTTGGAAAAAAATGCCACTAAAAGCCAAAAGTAGATCCAGCAGGAAGTACTTTCTTTTTATTTCTCATTTCTCTAGGATCCACTTCTGGCTTTGGTTAAAAAAAATTACATAATTGTTTTCCAAAAACCCTGAGTGAAACCACACTAACTGCTAACCCCTCACGCTTTCCATTCCTATAGCTTTGCACTTGAGCATGAATGTGCAGCTACCTATTTGTCCGGAAAACTAGGGCCAAGACTTCTTTCTGGAGCTCTAGCAGTCAAACACACGCCATTCAAATTTTTTATGACCCTTACACTTTTGCATGAGGCTGTTTCACAGAAAGTTTGCATTGTACCCTAACAGTAAAAAAAATGTAAGAGGAAAGCTTTTCTGGAGTCCATTCTGTTTTTCACACTAAAACTATTTTGCATATCAAATTGAGTGTGTGTCGCTACAATTTTTAGACTTTCGTGTGTATATACCCGTACACCACAGCACCTCATACCCATATTGGAGTGCACACCCTTTTTCGCCTCCATGTTTTTAGATTAAAAACATCAATACAAGTCTGACTATAGTTGCAAGCACCATCCTTCCAACCCAAATAGTGGAAGACTTCTATTCTATGGGTAAAGTGGCATTAAAGTTACGGTAACTATGATTACGTTATGTGCATAAAATAAATTAATCTAGAATTATTGAAAGAAGCCATAGAAACTGATATCAGGACGGAGGCGGCAGGAGAAAGGAGATTATCATAAAACTATTATGACAGTTTCTATAGTGTTACAATGGATTCCGGCAGTGCATTGTATTTTGTTAATAGATTTTTTAAGTATTTTTCACCAGAAAAGTAAAGTGCTACAGTGTATATAGAAGTAATTCCTCTGTTTGTCTAGTTCCCTAATCCCTTAAACTAAGCAGGAATTTCAAAAGTTAACATTGCCACAACTTCATGCATTTAATGATATTTCAATGGACTGCATGCACGTTTTCAGGGCAAACAATGTTAAAGAAGATCTGCTCCCCAGTCTGTACTAAAACATTGTGTTCTCTGAAGCATTTCTTTGGAACTCTGTATTGTGTAGTTTTTCTTATGTTCCTCCCAGAAATGCATGCAAGAATAAATTCAGCGATATTCTGTCAAGAGATGTCTACCCCATATGTGCCTAATTGTGGCCTCCAGTGGTTGTATTGTGGATTCCAGTGTGTCAATGGTTTTCTCAAATGTTGCAAATTCCAACTACAGTAAGGGTGGAGTCATTAAAGGGTTATGCCATGATTAATGTAACATTTTTAAATCAGACATAATACAGTAAATAATAATCTCTTTCCAACAAAGCTAGAGCCACCCATGTGCCATGGCGTTGCTCTGTGCCCCCTCCGCCATTCTGCTATACATACAGGGAGGGTATAGGTGCAACATCACTCAGTAAGCTTCTGCCTGGGGCCAGCCACCAGACTCCTGTGTCACATGCTGCAAGATGCAGCCTGGCTGCTAGGGTTAATTCCCCTGTGTTCAGCTATTTGATTAATGAGTTCATCAGCCCTCCTACAGTATTTATGCTGCACTGTTTTTCCACCCCTTGCCTGAGCAATCCTTTAGATTCCTTTTGGGTTCACTTGCATGATAGGCCTTGCAAAAGAGCTATAATCCATTAGTCTGACTTCTGCCTTTTTTCCTGGATTCTGCTGCTAACAATCTGTACCTCACATGCATCCAGAAATCTCCCCATTCATTGCTCTAATTGCTCTGCCAGGCTCTCTTTAGGCTGGCAGCTCAAGGAACATGTCCTTTCTCAGTGGCTGTGTCCTTTCTCTTTCCCTTTCTGCTACAGACCTCTCCCTGTAATTGTCACAGTAGATAGAACTGATGGCAGTTGAAGAATGGAATTAAGTATTCATGACCACCTCTGTAGGTGGACATGTCCATTACTATACAGATAAAACATGGGGGCACTATAATTAAGTAAAAAGAGTAACTCACAAATTGAGCATTTTGTAACATAAATTACAAAAGTAACTAGTTTTTCATGCTGAATTAAGCTAAAATAAGTTTTTATGGTAGCACTATGGTACTATACACAAAATAAGTATCATGGATTGGCTGCTGCAGTGATGTGTGGTGATCACAATGCCATAACTGCAGGACAACAACAAGGAGCGGCAGAGAGTATTCTGGGTGAGTAGTACTTATTTTGTACATTCCTTTTCTTCTACAAGGCTGTTAAATGTCCTATACAAGAACTTTACAAAAAAAAAAGATCAGCCAACAGCAGCTTGTGATTTCCAGGAAGCGACATTTTATATGTATTTTTATATATATATATATATATATATATATATATATATGTCAGTAAAAAGCAGAGCAGCACTCCAGTATTGTGAAAAAAAAGAAAGCTGTTTATTCACCCAGTGGTGACGCAACGTTTCGGTTCCAACATGAAGCCTTTCGGCGCGTCACCACTGGGTGAATAAACAGCTTTCTTTTTTTTCACCATACTGGAGTGCTGCTCTGCTTTTTACTGATATTATCCTGGGACGCTATTTCCATTGGAGCTTGCACCCAATTTCCAATATTCTAAGGTTGGTGCTGCCATTTATTATATTTTATATATATACAGTATATAAATATATATATATATTCTACACATAATTAAAACAAACTGTGTCAAAACAGCAACATGCATAATAATAAATAATTCCTTAAGCTTTTACTGCAGTTCAAATTTACATTCACAGTGGAGTAAAGCCAGTCATACACTTGGCCAAGCATGCATGTTTATATCAATGGGAAGAAGACTATAGGCAGTTGCCAGAAACTTCTGCCAGAAGTTAATCTTTCACAGGAGCAAAGGATCATGCATGTTGAAATCAACAAGTCTAATCTCTCAGTCCTCCCCCACACCAATATCTGCTGTTGGAAGGCAGAAGAGAGGCCCCATACTCATTAGTTCATTGGGATGCCATTCTTTGAGCAGAACTGTAACCACTCTTAGTTAGTGGCTTCCAGATGTTCCTAGACAAGCTACATAATCCCTAGCCCATCGGAAATCCTGCAGAATCTTAGCAGCTCCACCACCTTGACTCCAGCTAGGTAGTTTACATACATGGCGGCACGGTTTAAAAGGCTTCTTATTTTACAAAATCCTTCTCCTACTGTTGCAAATAAGGACTCCTTTACAAAGATCTAATGTAGTGTAACAGCTAGTGGTACTGTAGCTACTGACAAGTTCCCTTCAGGTTCCTAACAAATAGTTTTGGGTTCATAGGGCTCATTTTTGCTGACCGAACCCAAAAGTACTGACGTCACTATCAGCAAATTGGCAAAGATACAAGCTAGATAATGGCGCATAGTCAACTTCCATACAGTATTTACTGCAATATATGTGGAAACTTCCCAACGTAGAGTCAAAATCCGAAAAAAAAATGAAGGCTTGAGTTAAAACACAAGCTGATCCCAAAGTAATTAATCCATGCCTTTTTGATGACAAGGGGTACAACTGAAGGTTTTAATAATGCACTCCAGAATGACACCCCTGGCCAAGTAAACACTGAGCTCGATTTCTCCCAGCTATCTGGAAAGTCTGCATCCAGTTGTTATTGCCGGCAGCGGAACTGAGATTTAAAGGTAAACATTGAGAAGTCTCTAGAGCGTCTCTGGCATCTATATACAAAACTTCAACTTAATTGCACACAGGTTATTTGCAGAGCTTGGAAATGTATCTGCTAAGCAGTTGGAAACATCTATCATGTCTTGTTGCTCTAAGAAAGTCATGCATTTAGAGTCTGCCCTTCCCCTCGCTTATGACTTCATAAATTTCAGGAAAACAACTGTGAAATAGTGGCATGAATTTTAGGAAAAGTGATCAGGTTTCTTTATATTTCCCCAAGACTCCTGTCATATGTGTACTAGGCTCCAGGAAGTATAAAACTCTTCCAAGAAAAGCTGGATGAGATATAAGTAATCCAGGGGATCTGAGTATCCCTTGCAAATAATAGTTGGCTAAGGGCTTTGGTGAGTCCTGTTTTCAGGCCTAGATATCTATGGAGTAATGGGTATGTTGGTAGTGGGGCCTATCATTCCCTTCCGGGCCAGTGCAAGTTTTCTTTATAACACATCTCATTACTCAGCTATTATGGGGGTTATCATGTACATCATATAGTACATGACAATCTCTTTCTAACAAAGCTAGAACCAGCCCTGTACCTCACATGGATCCAGAGATCTCCACATTCGTTGTTCTCCTAGATTTATATCAAGCTGGCAGCTCAAGGGGAGTGTCTTTTCTGCTGCAGCTAAGGGGGCGTGTCCATGCTCACCCTATCACAGCTCAGGAGGTGTGTCCATGATCTCCCTATGACAGCTCAGGAGGCAGTTGAAAGATGAAACTGAGCATGTGCGGCCATCTCAGTGAGCAGGACAAACAAATAAGAAAAAGAACAAACAGCAGGTGGTGCTATACAGATAAAGTTTATTGAATAAGTCATTGGCTAATCTAAATTTTTCTTCACATGCAGTTACAAAAGAATTCAGATGCAGGGCTGGCTTAAAAAATGTAAAATATTTTTCATGGGACAACCCCTTTAATGCAAGGTGTGCACTAGAGAGACAGAGCTATCTGGGGAGACAGAACCTGTCTGGGAAGACTGTTGCTAGGTTGCTAACCTCAAAATGGACCGGTGTGAGGTAACACCAGTGTTGAGCACTAATGCAATTTTGTACAATGTTTGGTAGTAAGCCATTTGTATATTCGGGACACTTATATTTAGTTAAAGCTCAGCCAAGCAGTGATTTATTTGTGTTTTTGGGGCTGAATGTAAAGGCTGGTTTTCTTACTTTTTCAATAGAGATGAGCGAATCGAATCCCACGAAGTGGAATTCGATCCGAATTTCAGGATAAATTCTATTCGCCTTGAAACCGAATTTCTTTGTGCTTCGTATTAGCGAATCGAATTAACCTGAAATAGTGTAAAGAATTCTTACTTACCTCCTCCATTTGCTCCCAACGGGCCGGCAGCCTCCATATTGATTGGAGATTTTGGCCGAAATCCCGTGCGTGCTGATGTATGATGTCACCACACAAGCTGGCGTGATGAAGTAATCTCAAGGGGGTAAGTTTGATTTCATTATTTTTTTATGTTAATTTTACACTGCTTTACACTTACAATCATGTATGAACGCGGCATCTGAGGGGTACAATGACGGGGGCGGCGCTATCACAGCTCCCTGTTGTTGCACGCTCTACTTACAAAAAATATGCCCTACGTGACTAATTTTTTTGTAAAATTCGGCGAATCAGCTCTCTATTTTTCAACATCACTTGCACATTTATCTTCTTTTACTCCACTTTTGGGGTGTAAAAAAAGACCAAAATCTAGGTCAGCCAGACACCACGACAGACCCAAGTACAGTCAATGGGGTCATTAGCATTCGGACTATAAGACATCCTGCCACTTTCCCCCACCTTTTGGGGAGAAAAGTAAGTCTTACAGTACGAAAAATATGCTAATACTATGTGAATCCTCCCCAGTGATCATGACGCCTAATTCCACTGTTGTCATCTGTTGGTTTCTACATAGTAAACTGTACGTGCATAGGTCATTTCAGAGCAAAGATCCAGAAATGCACTGGGTGACAACTACTTCTCTCAATGAGTCTCCTTAAAGGGGTTGTCCGGGTTCAGAGCTGAACCCGGACATACCCTTATTTTCACCCCGGCAGCCCTCCTGAGCCTGGCATCGGAGCATCTCATGCTCCGATGCGCTCCCGTGCCCTGCGCTAGATCGCGCAGGGCACAGGCTCTTGTGTTTACAATAACACACTGCCGGGCGGTAACTTCCGCCCAGCAGTGTGTTCGGTGACGTCACCGGCTCTGAGGGGCGGGCTTTAGCTCTGCCCTAGCCGTTTTACTGGCTAGGGCAGAGCCAAATCCCGCCCATCAGTGCCGGTGACGTCACCGGGGTTCCTGTCAGCCCCATGGAGAGCCCCGGTACGTCACCGGAACTCAGAAAAATGCCTTTGCCCTGAGCGATTTAGCGCAGGGCAAAGGAGAGCATCGGAGCATGAACTGCTCCGATGCTCATGTCAGGGGGGCTGCCGGGGTGAAAATGGAGGGATGTCCAGGTTCAGCTCTGAACCTGGACAACCCCTTTAAGCTCCTTCTTGTTTTCTGTAGATTATGTATGGCTATTGCCAAACAAGCATCTCATCTTGCTAGACTGTAGCCGCTCCTGTGCTTTATTCCTGCATCTGTTTCTCTCCAGCACCCAGCATGATAATTTGTAAAGATTTAAATAACGTTAGCATTTAATGTGATCTGGACTATTCTTTTCTAATATACAAATGGTTACAAGGAAGACTGTATTAATGGGGATCTGTCTGGCACTTTCATACATCATATGGATAAAAGTATTTGGGCACAGATCTGAATCACTGAATTCAGGTGTTTCATTCAGTGCCATTGACACAGGTGTATAAAATCCAGCTCCTAGTTATGCAGTCTGCCTTTACAAACATCTGTGAAAAAATGGGTCGAGCTCACTGAACTCCAGCCTGGCCCTGTAATATGACGCCAGCGATACAACAAATCAGCTCATTAAATTTCTTCCCTCCTATATATTCCACGATGGTATTATTGCAAACATAAAGTATTTAGGAACCATAGCAACTCATCTATGAAGACTAGAGTTGAGCAGAGGTCTTAAAAAATTTGATTTGGCTGCTTTGACTTGCGCCGCCCCTGGTCATTGAAACCCTCAAATGCCACGTTCATCGCTCATCGCGGTATCTGAGATCAATATTACAGCATTTGAGTGGTTGCTAATAAAAAAAGAAATAAAAAAATTAAATTGTACTTTCCTCATCCATGTGATTGCGAAGAGGCCATCGCAGCCATCTTGCTTGGAGATCCAGCGCAAAATCTTGCACAGTGCGTGATGACATCATCATGTGAAGACCTCATATGTCACCGTGCACGAGATTTTGCGCTAGACCCTCAAGCAAAATGGCCGCAACCAGTGGCGTACCGCCCATAGAGGCAGACCACGCCACTGCTATGGGGCCCGCGGCACTGGGGGGCCCGTAGCGCAGATAAGGCCCCGCCCACCCATGACCTGCAGCCGGCTATGCGGCTGCTTTTCTCCCCAGGGCCCCCCCCATGTTTAGCTGAATCGCCTCCCAGAGGCGCGGCTAAGGCCCTAGACACCCGCCCCCCTCCTCAGCGCCGCGCTCTGCAAACACCCGATCTTCCTCTCGTCGGCGTCCCAAATCCCGCGCAGGCGCAGTGCCAGCGATTGCCTGCGCCTGCGCTCTGATAATATGGCTGAGGGCAACAGCTTCAACATCGTCACTGGGCATGCGCCGAGCCCAGTGACGATGTTGAAGCTGTTGCCCTCAGCCGTATTATCAGAGCGCAGGCGCAGGCAATCGCCGGCACTGCGCATGCGCGGGATTTGGGACGCCGACGAGAGGAGGATCGGGTGTTTGCAGAGCGCGGCGCTGAGGAGGGGGGCGGGTGTTGAGGACTTAGCCGCGCCTCTGGGAGGCGATTCAGCTAAACATGGAGGTGTTAGAGTTTTCATATTTAGGCGGGCACGGCACTTCAGAGGGGCACCGTTCCTGGGCACCGTGGAGAAAGAAAAACGCCCCTCTGGGCTCCAGTCCTTACAGCGTCATTTGCATATCCTAAGAATAAATTTTTAGAAGAAAGGACAAGACTGACATGGAAAAGAAGAACACAGATGGAAAAAAGGTACTTTATTAAACATGGATCCATGAGTACCTTTTTTCCATCTGTCTTGTTCTTTTGATTGTGAGTCTTGTCATTTCTTCAAAAAATCGATTCTTATGATATGTAAATGACGCTGTAAGGAGCCCAGAGGGGCGTTATTCTTTCTCCACGGTGCCCAGGAACGCCCCTCTGAAGTGCCGTGCCCGGCTAAATTTGAAAACTAATAACTCCTCCAAGTTCATCTAAATCGCCTCCCAAATCCGATCCTCCTCTCGCTGGCATCCCAAATCCCGCGCAGGCGCAGTGCCGGCGATTGCCTGCGCTATGATAAGATGACTGACGGCACTGCGCCTGCGCGGGATTTGGGATGCCGGCGAGAGGAGGATCGGGGTGTTTGCCGCAGAGCGCGGCACTGAGGAGGGGGGGTGTTGAGCACTTAGCCGCGCCTCTGGGTGGCGATTTAGATGAACTTGGAGGCGTTATTAGTTTTCAAACTTAGCCGGGCACGGCACTTCAGAGGGGCGTTCCTGGGCACCGTGGAGAAAGAATAACGCCCCTCTGGGCTCCTTACAGCGTCATTTACATATCATAAGAATCGATTTTTTGAAGAAATGACAAGACTCACAATCAAAAGAACAAGACAGATGGAAAACAGGTACTCTGTTAAACATGGATTCATGAAAAAAAAATTGGGGGTAAATTGCTAGTGACAGATTCCCTTTAAGGCTACTTTCACACTTGCGTTCAGAGCGGATCCGTCTGGTGTCTGCACAGACGGATCCGCACCTATAATGCAAACGCTTAGATCCGTTCAGAACGGATCCGTTTGCATTAACATGAACAAAAAAAAAAAACATATTTTTTTTTTGTTCATGATAGTGCAAACGGATCCGTTTTGACTTTACATTGAAAGTCAATGGGGGACGGATCCGTTTGAAAATTGAGCCATACTGTGTCAACTTCAAACGGATCCGTCCCCATTGACTTACATTGTAAGTCTGGACGGATCCGTTTGCCTCCGCACGGCCAGGCGGACACCCGAACGCTGCAAGCAGCGTTCAAGTGTCCGCCTGCTGAGCGGAGGACAGACGGAGCCATACTGATGCATTCTGAGCGGATCCGCATCCACTCAGAATGCATTAGGGCTGGACGGATCCGTTCGGTGCCGCTTGTGAGAGCCTTCAAACGGAGCTCACAAGCGGAGCCCCGAACGCAAGTGTGAAAGTAGCCTAACATGGCACCCCAAATAAGGAGACCTGCAGGCTGCAGCAGATATCCCATGTGACAGGTCACCCCCAGGAAACCCCTAACAGTTTCTGTAGGTCATGTATAAATTTATTTAATGGGGGTGTGGCATGGGAGGAGCAAAGTCAGGAAGTGGGAGGGGCCATGGTGGGTAGTGGGCGGGGTTAAGGGGCCCAATTCAGATTTTTGCTATGGGGCCCAGTGATTCCTATGTACGCCTCTGGCCGCAACGGCCTCTTCGTGGTCAAATGGATGAGGTAAGTGTGTTTTTTTTTGTTAGTTTTTTACCGCCATTTCAGGGAAAATTGATTTGTTACCATGAAGCACGAGAAAATTCGGCTTCAGGGTGAATCAAATTTTTCCTGAAATTCTGATCGAAGTCCACTCTGTTAACTTTCCTTCACTCAAAACTAATGGAGACCACGTAAAGTTACAGTACTAAAGTACTAAGGCGCATAGTGCATAAAAGTTACCACCACTCTGCTGACTTAAAGGATAACTGTCACATTTAGACCCTAATTTTAATTTTCATATATGTAGTTACTAACAACATGATATTCCAGAATCAGTTACTATTAGACTGACTTACCCCATATTTAATAAGATTCAGCCCTTAGCAACCAGTCTGCATAAAACTGCAATTTCACTATTCTGTTAAGATGGCCACCACTGCCCTAACCCTGAGGCTAATCCCGCCTGCCCTCACTACCCACAATGCATTGAGCTCCTCTCATGCACTAGCTTCTGCACCTCAACCAATCATTGCTCTCCCCACTTAAACACGCCCTCCTCCTCCTTCTATCACATACACTTTAGGAAGTGGCTGGATTGTAGAGCCTCAATTTAGCTTGGACACAGAAAGCTGGAGCGTGCCTGCTGCAGCCTGGGTCTCTATGACTGCATAGTATTTCCTATGGAGCCTAACCTGTAATAGGCTCCATAGGAAATATGTGATTTTCTCATATATTCCAATGCTATTGCATTGGCATGTATGAGAATAGCAATCTAATGATTGCATGTTATAGTTCCCTATGGAAACTATACAAAAGTGTAAAAAAAATGTTTAAAAATAAAAAATTTAGAAATAACTAAAAAATTCAAATATAAAAGTTCAAATCAACCCCTTTTTACCAAAATGGAAAAAAATAAAATAAATACACATCATGGGTGTCGCAATGTGCGAAAACGCCCATACTATAAAAATATTTTAAAAAATCCCTATACGGTAAACAGAAAACCGGAAAAAAGTGTCCAAATGGTCGATTCGCCATTTTTGGATGCTTCATTTCCTCAAAAAAGTTAAATAAAAGGTGATCAAAAAGTCATACACACCCCAAAATTGTATCAATGAAAAGATCAGATTGTGCCGCAAAAAATTAGCCCCCACACAGCTCTGTACACATAATTACAAAAAGTTATAGGGGTCAAAATATAGCAACTAAAAAGTAAAACTGATTTTTTCCCACTTTGGAATTTTTTTTGTGCCAGTAAAATGTGCCCCCATAGATGCCCCCAATCATGTGCCAGTAACAAGAGCCCCCCTCAAATGTGCCAGTAACAATAGCCCCCCAAAAGTGCCATAACCAGAGCCCTCCCAAATGTTTGCATTGAACTATGTATACAGATGGTACAGTATATATGGAACTTACTGACTGTGCTGCAGGGTTTAATACTATAGGAAGAGCAGAGCCATGTGTAGGGCTAAGGGGTAATACAATGTATAGGAAGAGCAGAGCCATGGGTGGTACTAAAGGGTTAATCTGGGGTAATGGGTGGCTGCACTTAGTGAACCCATGCAGGGGTTAATACAAGGTTATGGGGGGGGGCTGCACTTAGTGAAGCCATTTAAGGGTTAATACAAGGTTATGGGGGACTGTACTTACTGAACCCATGCAGGGGTTACTTGTAGGATGCAGAGAAGTTGGTGAAGCCATGCAGTCATGCAGGGGTTAATCCATAGGACGCCCGCAGTGAAGTTAGTGAAGACCAGCACTGTATAGGGGGGTCTTGCAGTGAAGTTCCCGAGTCTGGCTGAGGCCTGTAGTCCTCCAAGCCCTCCTCTTACCACATGTTGCTGAGCGGCTCCTTCTCCAGCATCTATTCTCCAGCACTGCTGAGGGAGCATCTGCCAAGCGCAGGGATGTGGAAAAGTGTACACAGCCCAGGCACTGTTATCAGCTGCCGGGGAGGACCTGGCTTTTTATCCATTCCCTTACAACCTTTACTCTGGCTGTCAGTTTTGGCCAGTAATGTGAGGGCGCACTCAGGCAGGAGGACAGCCTTCTTGTGCGTCCCCAGTCTTCTTCTGAGCTAACTGGTAGACGTGGATGCCAAGCAACCTGATTTTAATCTCAGGTAACAATAGCCAATACTGGAGACAAAAATGTGGCTTTTAGGGGTTATTTATTAAACAATTAAAAATTAAAACAAGGCCAACAAGGTCATATTAATCACCAAAATCCAATAGTCAAAAAAATAAAAATGCGACAGTTATCCTTTAATAAATGCAGAGCCCAAACCACCTTTGGCAATAACATCAGCACAAAAAC
Source organism: Bufo gargarizans (assembly GCF_014858855.1). Lineage (NCBI taxonomy): Eukaryota > Metazoa > Chordata > Amphibia > Anura > Bufonidae > Bufo > Bufo gargarizans. The sequence goes on from NC_058082.1 coordinate 483,489,253, forward strand.
AGCATGTGGGCAGCTTCATAGCATGGCCGGGCCGCTACATCACCAAGCACAATGCCAAGTGTGAAGCACGTTACCTCTGGAGCAGTGGAAAGATTTTCTGTGAAGTGGTGAATCACTCTGAAGGACGGGTCCGCGTCTGCAAACTCCAGGAGAATGTTACCTGCCTGACTGCATTGTGCCAACTGTAACATTTGGTGGAAGAAGGATAATGTTATGGGGTATTTTTTAGGGGTGGGCCTAGGCCCTAAGTTTCAGTGAAGGGAAATCTTAATGCTTCAGGATACCAAGATATTTTGGACAATTACTTTGTGGGAACAGCTTGGAGAAGGCCCTTTCTTTTCCAACAATGACTGTGCCCCAGTGCACAAAGCAAGGATCATAAAGGTACGTTGGGTTAGTTTAGTGTGGAAGAACTTGACCATTCTACACAGAGCCCTGCCCGCAGCGCCACTGAACACCTTTGGGAAGAACTACAATGGAAATTGCGACCCAGGCGCTCTCACCCAAAATCAGTGCCTTACAAATGCTCTTCTAGATGAGTAGACAAAAATTCTCAGACACCCCCTAAAATCTTATAGAAAGTCTTCATGGAAGAGTAAACCACTGTTTTAGGCTACTTTCACACTTGCAGCGTTCGAGTGTCCGCCTGGCGGTGCGGAGCCAAACGGATCCGTCCAGACTTACAATGTAAGTCAATGGGGACGGATCCGTTTGAAGTTGACACAATATGGTGCAATTTCAAACGGATCCGTCCCCCATTGACTTTCAATGCAAAGTCTGGACGGATCCGTCTGACTAACTTTCCGACTTTGAATTTTTTCTGAAAGATAATGCAGACGGATCCGTTCTGAACGGATCCCATCGTTTTCATTATAGGAGCGGATCCGTCTGTGCAGACACCAGACGGATCCGCTCCGAACACAAGTGTGAAAGTAGCCTTAGCTGCAAAAGGAGTCAACTACAAAAACAATTTCTATTGCTACAGAATGAGATGTCATAAAAGCTCCTGTAGATGTGAAGGTGTCCTAATAGTTTTGTCCATACAGTCTATGTCTGTTCGGGTTTCTCTTAAAATCGACACACTACTACACACATGATTTTGCTTATGGTGGGTTCACATCTGCGTTCTGGATTCCGTTATGGCTTTCCGTTATAACGGAAAATAATGGAATCCATAAGACGGAAGGAAGGATCTGTTATGCTGCCCATAGACTTGTATTATGACGGAATGTAAAATGGAAGCCTTTAAAAGGCATTCCGTCTTAATAGAAGTCTATTGGAATCATAACGGATCAGTCCCGTTTCCGTTATGCAGAACGGAGAAAAAAGTCCTGTCGAGATGACTTTGTTTTCCGTTTTGCAAAACGGGAACCAGACTGATCCATTATGATTCCCATAGACTTCTATTAAGACGGAATGCCTTTTAAAGGCTTCCATTTTACATTCCGTCATAATACAAGTCTATGGGCAGAAGAAGAGATCCGTCCTTCCGTTTTATGGATTCCGTTATTTTCTGTTATTACCATGTTATAACGGAAAGCCATAACGGAATCCAGAACGCAGATGTGAGCCCACCCTTAGGTATTTTTTGTTCACTCGAAAAAGCCATAGAAAACACTCATGTTTTTTTCCATACGTACGCAGTCCTGATGACTTTTTTGGTACAGTTTTGTTTTTTTTCAAACTGCGTGAACCATGTTTTTATTTCTGGCATTTTTCCCTATAAAGAAAGAGATGTCAAAACGCCAAAAGCTTTTAAAAAAGATATCAGAGATCCCAAAAAACGGTACCTAATTAAGAACAACACCAGTAGAAAATGCAGCAGTAAAGAAGGTTGACGAGTGTGTGTCCCGCGTCTCCTTTTTCCTGGAGCAGGTGTTTTACCACTTAAATACACCAAAAACCACAGCTGCAAGAAACCCCACAAAACACATAACAACAGTGCACAAAATGCCATTAAAATCCTGTGTGTGTGAACTCCTCCTGAATTATGCTGATCACAGGTAGTGGTGCAGAGCATGAAATGGATACAACTCATGCGCAGTATTTCTCAGCACAGTAAATAGAGACAAAAGCAGAAAAGAAAAGAAAGTCTGGAATTGTGGAATCCCACTCAGGTAATGAAAATGTGAAAGGCCATTACATATTAATAGCTATGTAAAAAGATGATGGGACTACCAGAGAGGAGCAGCAGCTAGGACGGCGAGACAAGCGATGAATATTTCATCAATAAGGAATCCCCAGCTCAGCAAAGCTCACATCTTACTTCCAGTGCACACAATGCACACAATGCACACAATGCACACATCTGCTTTTCCTTACTGCTGCCACTCATAGGCCAATCAATGGCAGAAATTGCAGCCAGGTTCAACTACTGCACGTGACTGACAACTATATCACAAGCTTGTCAACCAGACTCCATGCACTGTGACTATGTCATTCTACTATCGACTGATTACTTCTACTGTACTATCTACTTCTATATACTGACTATTTCTGCTATCTAGTGACTACTTCTACCTAATATCTACTTCTATCTACTGTACTATTTCTGCTATCTAGTGTCTACTTCTACTATCTCCTGATTATCTACTTCTAATATCCACGGACTACTTCTACTATCTACTTCCAATATCCACTGACTACTTCTACTACCTACTGACTACTTTTACTATCTACTTCCAATAGCCACTGACTACTTCTACTATCTACTGACTACTTCTACCTAATATCTACTTCTATCTACTGTACTATCTACTTCTATATACTGACTATTTCTGCTATCTAGTGACTACTTCTACTATCTCCTGATTATCTACTTCTGATATCCACTGACTACTTCTACTACCTACTGACTACCTCTGATATCTACTGACTATTTCAATCTACTATCTCCTTCTTTCAACTACCTGCTTCTACTAACTACTGACTACTGACTAACTACTTCGGCATGGTTCACATCACGTTTTTCGCATCCGTTTAATATATACAAAAAACGTATATGTTAAACGGATGCCTCAGACTGATGCCATACAGTGGCATTCATTCACCATAGAGCTACATTGTAAGAAAAAAACATAGTTTTTTTGTTTTTGTTTTTACTGGACTGTGCAGAACGTGGTGTGTTTTTGTATCCTTTTTTTGTATACATCAAACGGAGGCATAAAATGTGATGTGAACCCACCCTTCTACTGTCTACTGACGGAATACTTCTATTATCTACTGACGGAGTACTTGTATTATCTACTTCCACTACCTACTGACTAACTACTCCTACTATCTACATTTCTTCTAATATCTACTTCTACTATTTTCTATCTATTTCTATCTACTGACTAAAGCCTGTATTACAGCAGCCGATTACACCAGCAGATGATTGCTAATAGGTGTTTGTATGCAGTGTAATACCGCTGCGGATTGCCCGATGAGCTCATTCACCAGGCAATCCAAAGCTTTTGACATGATTGCAGATGGCAGATTGTGCTGTCTAATAAAGATCTGCGCCAGCAAACCATTAGACAGTATGGGGATGAGCGATGGCATAGTTATCACTCCTCCACATACTGGGGAGGAGATCTCTGAATGTAATAGCAGCGGTCTCCTCCGCTAGCAAGCTGGCGATTGTCGGGAGAAACACCTCCCTCTCAACAATCATCTGCCACATCGGGCTGTATAATACGGCTGTAATGACTATCTGCTATCTACTTGCACTAACTACTGACAAGTGGTTTACACAGTGAAGCTGGAGGCTATGAACAAAAAAATGTTGAACCATACTGTATTCAGAAAAATCTGAAGATACATACAGGACCAGAAAAAAATATATACTTTGGGGCCTCTCCCTTCAAGTTTCTAAGAACAATAACAGAGTAATGACAAAAGGCAGCGTTCTGAGAAAAGATGCTCCAGAATTTTTATATCATGGGAAATGCAAGCGTTTACTAAAACAGACATGTACAGAAAAGGTGATAAATCCTCCTTAAAGGAACACAAGTTCATTCAAAGAACAGTAGACGTCACTGATACAAATAGCAGCATGCCCCATCAAATACATGGAAGACCTTTAAATGACTTAAATGTCACACATGTGTTAAAAAAAAATATGTGAACATAGATTTCCAGGCGTCCGCTGAACTGACACAGAAGCAAGAGAACAATGTGGAAACATAATAAAATGATTATGAATCATAATCGAACCCTCTAGAAAGCGGAAATAAATATCAAACTGACAGCAGACCATAGAGAAGATGGCAAAGCCATTACTGTGCAGTGATCCCAGCTATGCTTATAAGCGGACATCCGACAGCTGGGCCCCACGTCTAGTTCTGACTCATTTCACTAACTCGAGTCCTCAATCACCATCAGAAATTCAGGCTGAGGCTAAGTAACGTACATAATCCAGGGTAAGGAAGGAAACATCCTCAACTCAGGCTGGAAAATAACTCCAGATGCAGGAAAGGTAAGCCCTTGAGTAATGGACTCAGGAGAATTAATGAAATTGTTTACTTGCTTCAGGATAAAGCCTTATCTACTGAGTTTTTTAGTCTGTGCAAAGTGATCCTATGAGACAGATGCAATGTAGTAGTTATACGAGTTGTAAAAAGCATAAAAAAAAAAACAACAAAAAAACTTTACTGGAATAAAAGGGGTTGTCCACCTTTTATAAGTAATAGACTGTCTCCAAAATAGGCCATCACTTGCTGATTGGTGCGGTCCAACCCCACCGATCAGGTATTCCGAAATAGCTCCAGGTCTGGAAACAGACAGCTCCCTCGACTTTGTAGTGTACTGAGCTTGTTTGTCAATGGACGAACTCTCAGGACCACCACTATGGTTATATGTGCTGCCTCTGTTGGTACTGTAGCTAAGCCACCTTCCCAGCTGTCAGACCAGCACTAATCAAATATTGATGGTCTATTGATAGTCACATAAAATGTAAAGGCTAGGGACACCTTTGGCATGAAAAAAATATTTTTACGTATGTCTGTAGTTTTCTTTAGTAAAAATAAGTTGCAGTCTGCAATTTCCTTTATTAATTTTTAGACCCTCTGATATTAAATTAACAGCCTGGCTCTAGTTTAAGACTTTTCTCATGTGGTTATTTCCTTTCCAAAAATATATTGCAGATGCGGGATCTGTGTGTCCATGATGCTGCTCTCTTCACTAGCTCTCTTATCCATTCCTGACCAATTTCTTCTTCTACAGCCCCATAAGATATTTCTTCTCACTTGTACTGACAGATACTGATGCGTCCCACCCCTTGGAGGGTATACAGTGGTTCTCTGCTTTCTCTTTACACTTGTACACATGATAGGTAATCCCTACCCCCATTGAAAACTGCCTTCCTTCATGTCTACGACTTGTTTGAGATTTACTAAGGAAGTTATGGAAAGATGGGGCACAAAGCATGAGCCATACATTAGTTTTTGATAGCTTGATACTTTGGTGGTTATGAAAAGTATACAAGGAAGAAGAGAAGTAGTAAAAAAGGAAGAAGAGAAGTAGTAAAAAAAAAAAAAAAAAGGACACTTTATTAAATGTGTGAGCCATATTTTGGGGCACATTATAGGAATTCATCCATCAAAAAGAGGCCACCCAGACAAGTTGTGGAAGGGGTTGTCCTAGCTGGACAACTTCTCCAAGGAAGCCTCTTTGCAATCACACCTGCTATGGCTCTGGGCAGCTGTAGGTGGCAGCACATTTCCCATGCAGTGGGTGGGCTATGCAACCTGAAATACCCAGCCTGTGGAATTCATTTGGTTAAATGGTAGGTAAAAGACGCATAGCTTTTGCAAAAGTATGAAACATTTATTAATATATGTGCACCAACTGCAGTGGAATTACTAGGCCACATAAGATAGACCCTTGGGTCGGCTCTACTGTATTGCTCTAAACATTGGTCCAATAGTTTTTCACGCTTATAGGCAGTAATATATCTCAAGCAGTCAGTAAGCTGGAACAGACCTTTATGTGTGATGGCCCCTGATGGCCCCTGAACTGAGAAGTTTATAAATTATAGCACTGAATTGCCTAAAGGTGCCTGCTGAAAACCGATAGTATAAATACATAGAAGTTCAGAAACTTACAAGAGGTGTCTGGCAAAAAGCTGCAATATAGGAAAAAAAATCTAGCAAAATGTAGCACCAGCTAGAGGTTACCTGAAGTCATTGTAGCAACCCAAAACCTCTATTACCAATGATATTGTAATGCAGGGCTAGCAATGGCGGCATCTCACTACCTCTGCTATACCATATAACTCATTCATCAATGTCTGCTCACTGCTATACCAATAGCCATTGAGCGGAATGGGACTGTACGCTTTGAGAAATCTGGTGAAATCTTTGACAAATGACCTCCTTAATAGCTAAATATCACTGGCATGTTCTATAATACAGACTAACATGAAAATGTCACTCTGCTCCTATTAAAATGAATATTCTACTATGGCACAGATTATATCATAGATGGATATTTAAAAATGTTTCTTAACGTAAAAAGTTTTTCATGCAATTAAACAAGAAAAAAAAAACGGTATGAGGTATATTTAGGTATACCCTCTAAAAGCTAGTACTTCACTCAGACAGGATACTGTGACATCACAAGAGCGAGTCAGGTAAGGTGCTATGACATCACAGGAAAACATCAGGTAAGCTGCGATGATATCACAAGAGTGTTTCAGTCAGGTAAGCTGCTATGACATCACAGGGTAACATCAGATAAGTTATTATGATATCACAGAGTAAAATCATATAAATTGCTATGACATCACAGGGTAACAGGAGGTAAGCTGCTATGACATCACAGGATAACATCAAGAAAGTTGCTGTGACATCACAAGAGTTGTAAGTCAGGTAAGCCACTATGACATGACAGTGTAACATCGGGTAAGCTGCAAAGACCTCACAAGAGTCAAGTAAGCTGCTATAATAACCAAGGGCGATATCAGATAAGCTGCTATGACATCACAGGGTTACATGAAGTAAGCTACTTTGACATCACAGTGTAAGAAAGGTAAGCTTCTATGACGTCACAGAGTAACATCAGGTATGTTACTGTGCGGCCTTGCTCTTCCAGCTTCCTCAGCCAGCCCTTTAGTCTCCTTCTTGACTAAGCATGGATTTGACAGTGCCAATCAAGCAAAAGGAAGGGCTGGCAGAGGAAGCGGGAAGAGCATGGGTGCACAGAGAGGAATGGGTCCACTCTTGGTGCACTTAACTTCTAATTTGCACATGGATTAAAAGTAGCTTTTGTCCAGAATAAAACAAATTGCTAAGTGAAAAGTATCATTATGTTCAGTGGCGATGGCCCTACAAGGCTTCTTGACTGTTTTTTGTGAATTTCCTGGTGACAGACTCCCTTTAAGGGGTTAAAAGATAAAGTATATTCGAAAGTTGTGAAACTTTTTATTTTAACAGAAGAAAACAAGCATTTAAAGCTGTTAGGCAATTTATCCCCAGCAACCAGTCTGTCTCAAATGACTGGACTGGTACGGTCATAGGAGAAGGTGAAGAGCAGACTGGCATCAGTCCCACTATGCCACCCCCCACATTAATCAGAAGCTCTTCATCTGTGCTGTCTAATGTAGTATTGTAGTATTGTAAATCTGGACCATCCAACGATGTAGGTGAAAGGAATTGATCCAGCCCATGCATCAGACACATGGTCACCTGGGATCTCTAACAGGTCTGCTGAAAGAGATCTTGTAGAAATAGGTGTATATATAGGGAGCTGTATATATTAGTGCCCTGAATACGGTATACTCTCTTCCCATATGCAGTATATCTCAATAGAGAGGGGGAGTGTGCATACAAGTGGTTAAATGTAACCTTTATTAAGCACCCATTGAAAATAAATGAAAACAAACAAAAAGTGTGGGTGTGGGTAGATGAGCTGACAGAGCAGGTAAGTGAATGGTCCCCTATAGCACATTCACTTACCTGCTCTGTCACCTCATCTACCCACACTCCGACTTTTTGCAATCACATTGAAGCAGGGCTGGCTTAAACACAATTCCAGTTTTAGCTCCACAGCAGTATTCAGGTAAACCCTTATTCCGGAATCTGAGCGGAGCACGCGCCCTGATAAGAGCGACCCCCTAGATCATGTTCTCCAACTGCCCATTTTCCTCAGTTATCAAAAGAAATGTGGCCTGTAAGTTCCTTGGAGAGGCAGTAAAAGATAGCTGGTGAAACGTGTTGTAGCTGGCAGGTACTTCTGAGGGCTATTGTTAGAGCAGGGAGAGGTTTGAGAACTGGGTCTAACTAAAAAGTTATGGCTCTCGAAAGATGAGGAGGAAAATACAAGGGGTTGATATCTACCTATGTAATTATCTAATATTTTCTTCAGCAAACTGTAGTGATGGATTGTCACATGATGGATGCCGTTGACTTACAATAGGGTTAGTTGTGTTTCACCAAGGTCTTCTGCATTTTGAAGGCACACTATCTCAAAGGCCTACATCTTGCAACTGGGAGTACGTGGGAAGCATCCATGTTATTGCAAGGTGGATGCCTCTTGGTGGCAATTGCCCCCTATGCCTGATTTCAAACATATGCCATGACTGATATCATCCAATACATTGTCTTATAGATGCAAAAAGGTTCTAGTGCTTAAACTGTATATTTGGTCATTTTGGTACCATGCAAAAAAAAAAAAAATCACAATTAAGGATAATTATTATTTGTAGGGCGAAGATTAAAGAGGACCTTTCATCTGAATATCTATAATCTAATTATTATACTACCTTATAGTGCGTCCCCCAGTGATGTCTTGTCAATTTGTTTTTTCTAAAGAACCCCCCGTTTGTCCGCTGTGGTCCCCGTATCTTTTGGCGCCTCATATGCTAAGGAGGTGACTTAGTTATACTAGGCGTCGACTTGCAAGCGCATCCAATCAGAGCGCCCCGCTCTTAGCCAGGGAGAAGGAGAGATTCTCGCGAGAACTTGAGCTCCTTCTCCCTGGCTAAGAGCAGGGCACTCTGATTGGATAGGGAGAAGATAACCGAGCCCAGGAGAACTTTAAGTCCCCGCCTAGTATAACCAAGTCACCTCACTAGCATATGAGACGCCAAAAGATACGGGGAGCACAGCGGACGAACGGGGGGTTCTTAAGAAAAACAATAATTGCCAAGACATCACTGGGGTAGTATAATAATTAGATTATAGATATCCAGGTGAAAGGTCCTCTTTAGCGAGTATCTGTCCCTAGGCTAATGCTGCTTTATCTGAGGGACAGAGGCCATGATTCCAGCACTGGGTCACTTACTTTTCTCTCCATTCCTTTCATAAAATTACTGGTTGTCTGCTGAAGTGGAAGATACAGTAAGTGATGGAGTGCTCTCAATCCTGTGCACACTGTGGGGTCCTCGATATTCATGAGCTGTGGCTCCGCACATCCACTAAACTGACCTCTTTCTGCTTATGCACAGTAATAGACAGAAAGCTGTCCAACAGCAGCAGGAAGGCTTTTATAGGTGATTTCAGGGCTCTAATATGTAGCCCTGAACTACTGTTACCAGAAAATCCTGCTGCACTCTCTAAGATGCTTTAGGACCCACCCCATACCTCTGTGCTCAATTACTACCCGCCCGCAGATACACTCTTTACCCTACTACAACCACCCTCATCTTGTTTAATACATGGTCCAACAAATTTGCCAGGTTTCATTGTCTAGCATGCGCATAATGTGATGGTTGTGCCTGCGCTGTAAGGCTGGGTTCACATCAAATCTTTGTCATACGTTTAACGTACACAAGAAAACGTATACGTTATTGGATACCTCAGACAAATGCCATACAGTGGCATCTGTCACCATAGAGTTCTACTGTGAAAAAAAACGTATATGTTAACGTACACATTTGTTTTGCTGGACTTTGAGGGATTAAAAAATGTGGTACACTATGCTTTCCCATCCTGCAAAAAAATGGATGCCGCAGTATCGCATCTATCTGAGGCAACTATTAACATATGCATTTTTTTGTGTACATTAGACTGGGTTCACATCACGTTTTTCCAATCCGTTTAACGTGTACAAAAAACATATACGTTAAACGGATGTCTCAGACTGATGCCACACAGTGCTTTCTGTTCACCATAGTTCCATTGTAAAAAAAAAAAAAACTGATACTTTTTTTACTGGAATCTGCAGGATACAAAAATGTGGTATGCTGTGTTTTTGTATCCTTTTTTTTCTAATGTATATGTCAAACCGTGGCATAAAACGTGATGTGAACCCAGCCTTAAACATATGACAAAAATGTGATGTGAACCCACCTTAAGAAGCACAGTCTTAGGGCTCATGTACACGAACTTATATTCCTTCCGTGTCTGTTCCATTTTTTTTTACGAACGTATGTGGAACCATTCATTTCAATTGGTCTGCAAAAAAAACTGAAGTTACTCCGTGTGCATTCCGTTTCCACATGTCTGTATTTCCGTTCCCCAAAAAATTTAACATGTCCTATTATTGTCCGCATTAGGGACAAGGATAGGACTGTTCTATTAGGGGCCAGATGTTCCGTTCCGCAAAATACGGAATGCACACGGACGTCATCCGTATTTTTTGCAGATCCGTTTTTTTGTGGACCACAAAATAAATACAGTTGTGTGCATGAGCCCTTAGCCTGCCCATATATGTGACGTTGGTGAAGATGACACATACATGGGCGGTGGAAACCAAGCAGCTAAAATCACATGTTGGATGTACGGCACGTGATCTTGTACCAGAATGGAAAAGAGAAAAGTGGGTCAAGTGACCAACAACTGATTTGGCCTATGTATGAGTCAAATTAAGTCAATTACAAATAATTTGAACACTACAAGGTAAGATAACTAATAAAAAAGAAAGAAGCCTCAGACAAGAACATGTTAGGAACCCGTAGGGTATTTGTTCTACTATGAACATCCATTCACTAACTGAGAAGTCATCCAGATTTATCATCACTGATCTGGGGCTATTAAAAGCTGCTATTAATTTGAGAAACAGGTGACATGCTTTATTTTAGACATCATGTGCCTCATGAGAAACGTCACTTATAAAGCCTCATGCACGCGTCCATGGAACACGGACCGTGAGATACCGGCCTGGATTCCTGCTGAGTGCAGGAGCGCACGGCGTCATTGGTTGCTATGACGCTTTGCGCTTCGTGCCGCCGCTGCACTACAGTAACACACTGGTATAGATCATACGAGTGTATTACTGTACATCAGTGGCGTCACGAAGCGCACAGCGTCATAGCAACCAATGACGCCGTGCGCTCCTGCACTCAGCAGGAATCCAGGCCGGTATCTCACGGTCCGTGTTCCACAGACATGTGCATGAGGCTTAATACTACGACTGGTCTAAAATAGACACAACCTTTGTGCTGCGTAGCTCTAACGATCATGCTATCATTCACGCTCTATCTTAAGGTACTTTCACACCTGCGTTCGGTGCGGATCCGTCTTGTGTCTGCACAGACTGATCCGCACCGATAATGCAAACGCTTGTATCCGTTCATAACGGATCCGTTTGCATTATTCAATTTAAAAAAAAGTCTAAGTCAAAACGGATCTGTCTTGACTTACATTGAAAGTCAATGGGGGACTGATCCATTTTCAATTGCACCATATTTGTGTCAGTGAAAAACAGATCCGTCCCTATTGACTTACATTGTAAGTCAGGACGGATCCGTTTGGCTCAGCATAGTCAGACGGTCACCAAAACGCTGCAAGCTGCGTTTTAGTTACCGTCTAAAAAACGCAACAGAGACCAAACGCAGCCAAATTGATGCATTCTGAACAGATCCTTATCCATTCAGAATGCATTGGGGCTAAACTGATCCGTTTTGGGCCGCTTGTGAGAGCTCTGAGCAGACCCAGAAACGCCAGTGTGAAAGTAGCTTTAAAGGCTAAACTAAAAAATGTCCTAACATGTAACGTAATCTTCTAACAAACATGCTGCATGTCACCTGCAACAATTTTCAGATCCTTCCTTGGGTCACTTTCCATGGCAGTATTTCGCGTCGGCATTAGGGTACTTTCACACTAGCGTTTTTCTTTTCCGGCATAGAGTTCAGGATGCATCAGGATGTCTTCAGTTCAGTCTTTTTGATGATTAGGACAGAGATAATACCGCAGCATGCTATGGTTTTATCTCCGGCCCAAAAAACGGAACACTTGCCTGAATGCCAGATCCATTAATGTATTAATGCCGGATCCTGCATTCAAAATACCGGAATGCCTAATCGGTCCTTCCTCCGCAGACCGAAAAAAAATAAATGCCGGATCCTGCATTCAAAATACCGGAATGCCTAATCGGTCCTTCCTCCACAGACCGAAAAAAAATAAATGCCGGATCCGTTTTTTCCAGATGACACCGGAAAGACGGATCCGGCATTTCAATGCATTTGTAAGACGGATCAGGATCCTGATCAGTCTTACAAATGCCATCAGTTGGCATACGTTTTGACGGATCCGGCAGGCAGTTCCGGCAACGGTGCAGATCTTTCCATTATACATTTTCTCTTTGTGTGTTCAACTTTTCCACTACATTTTGGAAGGTACTACTTGTCCTTGCAGAGACCAGCTACGGTAGAGAGACTTACAGCCAATGCTCCCTGGTAAAAATATACAAAATAGCTCTCCTCTAGAAGAATGAAATGTGTCTCTACAGTAGCACCTATAGCTACCCTGTAAATGAATCTCTGACCCCTTAAGAGGAAGTATGGCATGGGCTCACATGCTGAGCTTGCTGAATATGGGGCAGGTGCTGTAGGGCCGACTGGAAACTTAGAGTGGCCCTGGAAGAAAAAAAAAAAAAAATGGCCCCATGTTGTAGGTGTAACCAGGGGCGGACAGGCCATAGACCCTACAGGGAAATTTATTAGTGGGAAAGTCCTACGCCTCGTGTGTACATAGCGATCTGATGCTCTCGGCATTACATAATTGTAGGAGGTTCAGGACTGCATCTGGCTGGTGGCAGAAAGTGTCCTCCAACATTCAACTGTATTACCGTCCTGCCGTCCACTGTGGTATTTGGTTCTGCTGGGGCGGTGTTTTGTGCTGCACTCAAGTATCTTTGGCTCACCTGCTTCTGTTGTCTCTGCCTATTAAGGTTGGCCCTGCCTTATGTCATTTTGCACCCACCTACGATATGGGGCCACTTTTAGTTTTTTTTCCAGGGCCACTTTAAGTTTCCAGTCCGCCTCTGCATGTAACCAAATTGACAGAAGGTGGGGCAACACAAGTAGCCACGGCCTGCAATTCTGTAGTGCAGGACAAAATCCCGCCTCAGAAGAGCCAAATACCACAGTGCAGCACAGAATACTGCCACCTTCACCACAGTATTCAACTGTATCACCTTTATGAGGACGGTGACACAACTGAATTCAGGAGGGCATCTGTGGCTACTGGCCAGGTGCTTAAAGGGAACCTGTCACCGGGATTTTGTGTATAGAGCTGAGGACATGGGTTACTAGATGGCCGCTAGCACATCCGCAATACCCAGTCCCCATAGCTCTGTGTGCTTTTATTGTGTAAAAAAACCCTGATTTGATACATATGCAAATTAACCTGAGATAAGTCAGAGCTTGAAAATATGACTCTTCTCTGGTCACACAAGTAAGATATGACTCTTTTATGTTAATTTGCATATGTATCAAATCAGGGTTTTTTTACACAATAAAAGCACACAGAGCTATGGGGAATGAATATTGCGGATGTGCTAGCGGCGATCTAGCAACCCATGTCCTCAGTTCTATACCCAAAATCCTGGTGACAGGTTCCCTATAAGTACCTGATGTTCCTAGTATTAATTAATACTCTGAGCATCAGATCCTTATGTACTTGGCGGCCATGAGAAGGGCTTGGGTGCCCCCTGGGCATCAGCCCAACTGGAAATTCCCAAGTAGGGTCTATGGCCTGTCCACCCCTGGGTGCTCGGTGTATAATACAGCTGACACCCAACAGCAGTGACGGGGAACAAAGATAACATTGACCCTGGTCATTTAATCCCTGGTGCTGTCAATTGTGATTTCAGCATCATGAGGTTAGACAGAAGGATGGTGTTCTACTGTCGGAGCCCCCACGGCTCCAATCTGGTTTTATGACAGCCTGGACCTTTTGAATGCTCCTAGGCCTCACAGCAAGCTGTTTGCGAAGACAAGGCTAAGGCATGGCCTGAGATGCTGCTTGTAAAATTCTCCTAGATGAGTATTCTATTGCAGTCAATGGGAAAGCAATCAGAAGATCACACGTACAAGTTTCCAAAATATAAAAACGTATTTAAAAATATTACAAAAAAATACAAAAATATTAAAAATTCAAATTTCTCAATTTTACACATAAAAAAACCCCATAAATATATCACTGCATCTAAAATATAACAATATTTATCACCAAAATGTAAAAACATAAAAGTAGCCAATTTGCTGGTTTTTTTTTTTCACATTACCCCTCAAAAGATTAATTAAAACAATGACCAAAAAGTAACATCTACTCGAAAAGTGTACCCCCACAAAAAATATAGCCCTCAGAGTTATGGCTGGCAGAATATAGAGATGCAAAAAAAAAAAAAACACCTTTTTTTAAAGTAGTAAAATATAATAGAAATCACGGTATATAAATTTTCTATCGCCATAACTGTACCAACCCGCAGAATAAAGGACATCATGTCATAATTTTTTTTTTTAACAAAACTTTATTGGCATTGCATAATAATATGGATATACACATCACATAGAAGTTCACCTTCATGGTGAGACACTTTGACATGCCATACATAAGAAAGCTCGTATCCATCTTCCCAGGAGAGAGCTCCCACATATCATGTCATTTTTAGCACACAGAGAACACTATAAACACAAAACCTAAAAAGCCATGGTAGACTTGAACTTTTAGTTTTTATTTCAACCCACAAAGATTTTTTTCCTGTTTTCCAAAGCAAGCTATAGTAAATCAAATGGTGACATTAAAAATACTACTTGTCCCACTAAAAAATAAGCTGTCATATGTCTTTGTGAAAGGAAAAGTTAAAACATTATGTCTCTTGGAAGTTTGGGAGGAAAAAACGAAAACTGGACCAATCTTAAGGGGTTAACAGAGCCTTGAGGCATGACTAGAGATATTAGTGAAACAGGAGTCAGCCATCTGTAGACAGATGTTTTTGCTCCAGTACAGAGTAGGTTTATGACAGTCTAATAGAGATGCTTGTGAAACATTTTTTGGAAGGTACAATTTCTACTGGAGAGGACCCAGCTGTTGTAGGACGTCTTACATACTATGCTTCTTAGGAAAAAGAATGCAAAATAGCTCTCCTCCAAAAGTAAGAACACGGTTTCCTTACTACCACCTATAGGTGACTACCCTGTAAGCTGATGTCCATCCTATAACATCTCCTTGAGGCATGACTTCAAGGAGAACCAGTACTTTCCAAAAGCCCCTTCAAAAGCATCTCACCCAGCTAACCAGAACTGAATACTGTACCAATGAAGAGCAAGAACCGTCCGGCCTACAGATTGATGTGGTTGATATCACTCGTCATGCCTCAAGGCTCTATTACTGATCAAGCACAGGCTTAAAATGCTGGTAAAAAATACTGATGGTGTTACAATCTATGGATGTGGACCACTGCGCCAACCACCCAGGAGTGGTAGGCTGCTAACCCATGGGGATCAGTGACACCAGAGCTGAGTACCAGAGGAATCAGTCTAAGGACTTGTTCACATGACCGTGCCGTGTTTTGCAGTCCGCAAATCACGGATACCGCCCGTGTGCCTTCCGCAATTTGCAGAACGGAACAGGAGGCCCATTAAAGAAATGCCTATTCTTGTCCACAAAACGGACAAGAATAGGACATGCCTCATAATTGTTGCGGGTCCACGGAACGGAGCAGCGTAGAGTGCTGTCCGCATCTTTTGCGGCCCTATTGAAGTGAATGGGTCCGCACAAGTCCAAAACCACGGTCGTGTGAACGAGCCACAACTGGTAGTCAGGAACAGGCTGAGGTCAAAGTCCAGGAAGACAGCTGTCAGTATACTAACAGGTAAATGGATTACAGCTCAGACAGCAAGCTAAGGCAGAACCTAGCAGGACCTGTACTGATCAGGCAAAGAGTGAGAGCAACAAGCAGGTATTTAAAGGGGAGCTGATGAACTAAGTGAACAGGTGGACAGCAACACACAACGCAAGGAGAGAAGCGGTATAACCCCTACAGTGCTGACCCTGAAGTGAAATACACTGAACTAAGCTGCTGTTCTCACATATACACCAGACAGACAGACACATAGCGAGTAGAGCAGCCGACACAGGTCCACTGTGTAACTGATATTTGAAAGTGGTGCTGGTCATAAGATCTCAACAGCGAGCCTTCAAGGCTCCAGGGAAATCAAATTTCCTTTAACCACAAAGAAAAGTACATAGAGGCCTGTACTATGTGATTGTCTTGTAAAGATGCAATACCAGCAAAAACATCCTGTACAAGTGGTCCATTATTGGAATACAGGCTACCACAAATAGCATCTGCATGCAAGGAATCTGGCCGTAGTGTGCATGCCATTCCAGACGCGATAATAAAGTGCGAGTGGTTTCTGACAGCTCCTTATCTCACTGGCCATATTGAAATAACGTGAATACACAAGAGAGTCACACATGTAAACTGATGGGGGGAAACGGGACGACTATTTTATGTTGTTGAGCGTGAGGAAACAGTCTACGCAATGTCTAATAATCACACGTGATTTCTGCTCCTACACAGGCATTCTGGTAAACCAGTTTCCTTATCAGCCTTCAGTTGTGCAGGAGAGCTGGAAGTTGAAAACCCAGATAAAACATTTAAAGGGGTTGTCCGGGGTCAGAGCTGAACCTGGACATACCCAGAATTTCACCCGGGCAGCCCCCCCTGACAAGAGCGCAGGGCAAAGGCATTATCAGGAGTTCCGGTGACGAACTGGGCTCTCCTTAGAGCTGCCAGACAGAGGCTTCCGCACAGCAGTGTATTCGGTGACGTCACCGGCACTGATGGGCGGGCTTTAGCGCTGCCCTAGCCTGTAAAAGGGCTAGGGCAGCACTAAAGCCAGCCCATCAGAGCCAGTGACGTCACCGAATACATGCTGGGTGGAAGCTTCTGCCTAGCAGTGTATTATTGTAAATAAAAAATCCCTTGGCCTGCACAATTTAGCGCAGGGAAAGGGAGCGCATCGGAGCATGTCATGAGGGGCTGCCTGGGTGGAAATATGGGTATGTCCGGGTTTAGATCTGAAATCTGGACAACCCGTTTAATACATATGTCTTGTAATCTAGTGATAGACAGCTTCATGTTACCTAGTAACACTCATTAATTAAGACACATCTCAATAAACAAGAACAACAGCAGTCATTTGTGCTCACATGGAAGAGGATATACAAGCAAATAATAATAATATAAAAACAAAAAAATAATATAAACACCAGTCCTTTGTGCTCACATGAAAGAGGATATACAAGCAAATAATAATAACATAAAAACTGAAAATAATAATAATATAAATGTAACAGCGGCTGCTGTGCGCCGCTGTTCTCCTGCTTACCACCGTGGTCCCAGGCGCCGTGTTCAGCAGTGATCTACGGCCAGTGCTTCCCATTCACCACTGAAGTTCTGGGCTCTGTCTGTGTAGGTACTGTTGTTCTGGGATCCGCTCTATAGTTTCCTCTCAGCCCTGGCAACAGCATGCATGCTGCTTGTTTCCTGCAGCACTTCCTTAAGGGCCGGTGCACGACACTTCCCGGGCTTTTATGGGTTAGGTCATGTGACCTCGCTGACCAATCCTAGCCCTCCTGCATATATCCCATATATAAGTGGCTCAGCACCCTTCCCAGATGCCTCAGTGTTAAGGTCCTTGTGTCCCGCTAAGGTTCCTGATTTCCGCCTGTGTTCCGGATTTGTATCTGTATTCCTGGACTCTACTATCTGTTAGATCCCTGCCTGCTTGCCTTGACTCTCCTGTTGCCGATCCGGAATGCCTGACCTGCACCTGTGCCGCCTGCCCTCATCTTTTGCCTGTCTGACTAAACCTCTGTCTCATCCTTTGGTTCTGCACCTCTGTTACATATCTCAGGTACCTTCTGGTCCGCCTGGACCAGCTGTCTCATGTGCCTACCCTCCTCAAGAGGTAGCGACCTGGTGTTCCTCTAGGGAAAGTCTATCTCCACCATCAGGGGTACTGTGAAGATCGAGGGGTTCCCTTAAAACAACACCCTTAGAGGAGGTAGAACACGTGACACAGTGGGTTCACACCCGCTGATTCATCACAATGAAAACAAAAAATACATGAATTAATTTATGTAAAAACTGAAAATAAGGCTAATATATAAAGCTGAGTGTATGTGTGTGTGTATGTATGTCCGCTAAAGGAATCCGCACCGTCGCATTTACAATTATAAAATTTGTCACACGGGAAGGTACATCAGGTGTCCACGAAGGTTTTAGACCGTGTCTCAGCTCTCTAGGACGTACCGTTCCTGAGATAGTCCCAAAAAATGCATTAGCCAATAGAATCCTGGTCCCATGACCTACATTAGCCAATAGAAGCCTACAGGTTTTTCTCTTCATATCCCAACTGCCATACACACGGTCACATGTCCCTTATCAGCCAATAGAAGCTCGCAGGTCCTTAGTCTCCACATACACACAGTTTTACACCAGGTTTCCATAACAACCCAGTCATTTTTCTTCACTGCTGCAGGTCAACTTTAACCACCTCCCAACCGCCTAACGCACCGATGCGTCCGGGAGGTGGTTGATTTACTCCTCCTGGACGCATCGGCGCGCCATCTCGCGATACCCGAGATTTCCTGTGAACGCGCGCATGCAGGCGCGCGCGCTCACAGGAACTGAAGGTAAGCGAGTGGATCTCCAGCCTGCCAGCGGCGATCGTTCGCTGGCAGGCTGGAGATGTGATTTTTTTTTAACCCCTAACAGGTATATTAGATGCTGTTTTGATAACAGCGTCTAATATACCTGCTACCTGGTCCTCTGGTGGTCCCATTTGTTTGGATCGACCACCAGAGGACACAGGTAGCTCAGTAAAGTCGCACAAAACACCACACTACACTACACCCCCCCCCTCGTCACTTATTAACCCCTTATGAACCCCTGATCACCCATGATCACCCCATATAAACTCCCTGATCACCCCCCTGTCATTGATCACCCCCTGTCATTGATCACCACCCTGTCAGGCTCCGTCCAGACGTCCGTATGATTTTTACGGATCCACGGATACATGGATCGGATCCGCAAAACACATAAGGACGTCTGAATGGAGCCTTACAGGGGGGTGATCAATGACAGGGCGGGTGATCACCCATATAGATTCCCTGATCACCCCCCTGTCATTGATCACCCCCCTGTAAGGCTCCATTCAGACGTCCGTATGATTTTTACGGATCCATGGATACATGGATCGCATCCGCAAAACACATGCGGACGTCTAAATGGAGCCTTACAGGGGGGTGATCAATGACAGGCGGGTGATCACCCATATAGATTCCCTGATCACCCCCTGTCATTGATCACCCCCCTGTCATTGATCACCCCCCTGTAAGGCTCCATTCAGACGTCCGTATTATTTTTACGGATCCATGGATACATGGATCGGATCCGCAAAACACATGAGGACGTCTGAATGGAGCCTTACAGGGGGGTGATCAATGACAGGCGGGTGATCACCCATATACACTCCCTGATCACCCCCTGTCATTGATCACCCCCTGTCATTGATCACCCCCCTGTCATTGATCACCCCCCTGTAAGGCTCCATTCAGACGGCCGTATGATTTTTACGGATCCATGGATACATGGATCGGATCCGCAAAACACATGCGGACGTCTGAATGGAGCCTTACAGGGGGGTGATCAATGACAGGCGGGTGATCACCCATATAGATTCCCTGATCACCCCCTGTCATTGATCACCCCCCTGTAAGGCTCCATTCAGACGTCCGTATGACTTTTACGGATCCATGGATACATGGATCGGATCCGCAAAACACATGCGGACGTCTGAATGGAGCCTTACAGGGGGGTGATCAATGACAGGCGGGTGATCACCCATATACACTCCCTGATCACCCCCTGTCATTGATCACCCCCCTGTCATTGATCACCCCCCTGTAAGGCTCCATTCAGACGTCCGCATGTGTTTTGCGGATCCGATCCATGGATCCGTAAAAATCATACGGGAGTCTGAATGGAGCCTTACAGGGGGGTGATCAATGACAAGGGCGTGATCACCCATATACACTCCCTGATCACCCCCTGTCATTGATCACCCCCCTGTAAGGCTCCATTCAGACGTCCGCATGTGTTTTGCGGATCCGATCCATGTATCCATGGATCCGTAAAAATCATACGGACGTCTGAATGGAGCCTTACCAGGGGGGTGATCAATGACAGGGGGGTGATCAGGGAGTCTATATGGGTGATCACCTCCCTGTCATTGATCACCCCCCCTGTCATTGATCACCCCCCCTGTCATTGATCACCCCCTGTAAGGCTCCATTCAGACATTTTTTTGGCCCAAGTTAGCGGAAATATATATATTTTTTTGTTTCTTTTTTCTTACTAAGTCTCATATTCCACTAACTTGTGTCAAAAAATAAAATCTCACATGAACTCGCCATACCCCTCACGGAATCCAAATGCGTAAACATTTTTAGACATTTATATTCCAGACTTCTTCTCACGCTTTAGGGCCCCTAAAAAGCCAGGGCAGTATAAATACCCCACATGTGACCCCATTTCGGAAAGAAGACACCCCAAGGTGTTCCGTGAGGGGCATATTGAGTCCATGAAAGATTGAAATTTTTGTCCTAAGTTAGCGGAAAGTGAGACTTTGTGAGAAAAAAACAAAACAAAAATCAATTTCCGCTAACTTATGCAAAAAAACTCGCCAGGCCCCTCATTGAATACCTTGGGGTGT
Source organism: Bufo gargarizans (assembly GCF_014858855.1). Classification (NCBI taxonomy): domain Eukaryota; kingdom Metazoa; phylum Chordata; class Amphibia; order Anura; family Bufonidae; genus Bufo; species Bufo gargarizans. The sequence goes on from NC_058082.1 coordinate 483,510,188, forward strand.
CTTCTTTCCAAAGTGGGGTCACATGTGGGGTATTTATACTGCCCTGGCTTTTTAGGGGCCCGAAAGTGTGAGAAGAAGTCTGGGATCCAAATGTCTAAAAATGCCCTCCTAAAAGGAATTTGGGCACCTTTGCCCACCTTGGCTGCAAAAAAGTGTCACACATCTGGTATTGCCGTACTCAGGAGAAGTTGGGGAATGTGTTTTGGGGTGTCATTTTACATATACGCATGCTGGGTGAGAAAAATATCTTGGTCAAATGCCAACTTTGTATAAAAAAATTGGAAAAGTTGTCTTTTGCCAAGATATTTCTCTCACCCAGCATGGGTATATGTAAAATGACACCACAAAACACATTCCCCAACTTCTCCTGAGTACGGTGATACCAGATGTGTGACACTTTTTTGCAGCCAAAGTGGGCAAAGGGGCACATATTCCAAAGTGCACCTTTCGGATTTCGCTGGCCATTTTTTACACATTTTGATTGCAAAGTACTTCTTACACATTTGGGCCCCTAAATTGCCAGGGCAGTATAACTACCCCACAAGTGACCCCATTTTGGAAAGAAGACACCTCAAGGTATTCCGTGAGGGGCATGGCGAGTTCCTAGAATTTTTTATTTTTTGTCGCAAGTTAGTGGAATATGAGACTTTGTAAGAAAAAATAAATAAAAATAAAAATCATCATTTTCCGCTAACTTGTGACAAAAAATAAAAAGTTCTATGAACTCACTATGCCCATCAGCGAATACCTTAGGGTGTCTACTTTCCGAAATGTGGTCATTTGTGGGGTTTTTCTACTGTCTGGGCATTGTAGAACCTCAGGAAACATGACAGGTGCTCAGAAAGTCAGAGCTGCTTCAAAAAGCGGAAATTCAAATTTTTGTACCATAGTTTGTAAACGCTATAACTTTTACCCAAACCATTTTTTTTTTGCCCAAACATTTTTTTTCTATCAAAGACATGTAGAACAATAAATTTAGCGAAAAATTTATATATGGATGTAGTTTTTTTTGCAAAATTTTACAGCTGAAAGTGAAAAATGTCATTTTTTTGCAAAAAAATAGTAAAATTTCGATTAATAACAAAAAAAGTAAAAATGTCAGCAGCAATGAAATACCACCAAATGAAAGCTCTATTAGTGAGAAGAAAAGGAGGTAAAATTCATTTGGGTGGTAAGTTGCATGACCGAGCGATAAACGGTGAAAGGAGTGTAGTGCCGAAGTGTAAAAAGTGGCCTGGTCATGAAGGGGGTTTTAGCTAGCGGGGTTGAAGTGGTTAAAGGGGTAGGGAGCTGTGGATGACACTGTTAAGGGAGAGGAGTGCTGTGAAGGTCACAGTTCAGGGACAGGTAGGGTGGCCATTCAGACCAAAAGACGGACTTAAAAACCCCACCCCCAGGTCCCGCTAAGCCATGCCCCTGATCTGGTTAGGCCACGCCCCCTCCCTCTCTGCAGTCAGTAAAAATCTACTTCTATCAGCTGCAGGGGTGGAAGTGGGTGACTTTCTCCCTGCAGCTCACTCTCAGACAGCACAGTGCTGCTGTCTGAGAGTGAGCTATTTAAAAGAACATCCCTGTGTCTGTCCAGGCCCTGCGCCGGATGGAGGAAAGGGAGTCTGAAAGCCAGAATGTCCGGCCTAAAACCGGACCTCTGGCCACCCTAGGGGCAGGCTGCTGTGGAGGTCACAGTTAAGTGGATGGTCCGCTATAGAGGTCAGTGTTAAGGGGTGGGGTGCTGTAGAGGTCACTGTTAAGGGGGCAAGGTGTTGTGGAGATCAAATTTTAAGGGAACAGAGCTCTGTAGGGGTCACTGTTAAGGTCACTGTGGATGTCACTGTTATGGGGCACTGTGGATGTCACTGTTATGGGAACACTGTGGATGTCACTGTTATGGGGGCACTGTGGAGGTCACTGTTATGTGGGCACTGTGGATGTCACTGTTATGTGGGCACTGTGGAGGTCACTGTTATGGGAACACTGTGGATGTCACTGTTATGGAAGCACTGTGCAGGTTACTGTTATTGGGGCACTGTGGATGTCACTGTTATGGGGGCCCTGTGGAGGTCACTGTTATGGGAACACTGTGGATGTCACTGTTATGGAAGCACTGTGCAGGTTACTGTTATTGGGGCACTGTGGATGTCACTGTTATGGGAACACTGTGGATGTCACTGTTATGGGGGCACTGTGGAGGTCACTGTTATGTGGGCACTGTGGATGTCACTGTTATGTGGGCACTGTGGATGTCACTGTTATGGGAACACTGTGGATGTCACTGTTATGGGAACACTGTGGATGTCACTGTTATGGGGGCACTGTGGAGGTCACTGTTATGTGGGCACTGTGGATGTCACTCAGTATAAGAGCTCAGTATAAGTGATAGGGCTAATGCACAGAACCATATGCGTTTTGAGGTCTGCAAGTCGCGGATCGACTAAATATGGTTGCTGTCTGTGTGCGATTTTGACATTTTTTTGCAGTCCCATTGAGTTCTATGGGTTTTAGATCTGCATTATGAGGACCAGAATAACACATGTTCTATATTTTGCTGAACTGACATACGGATGTGGAAAGCACAGGGACGTTATCAGTGTGTTTTCTACATCCGTATGTCAGTTCCAGTACAGATAGAACATGTCCTATTCTGGTCCTCAAAATGAGGTCCTCAAATTCATAGAACTCAATGGGACTGCCAAAAATGGGGATCGGAAAATGGATACGGTTGTGTGCCTAAAGGTTTAGATACACAGCTCAGCAGGTTGTATGATACAAAATGGAATTAGATACACAGCTCAGCTGGCTGTATCATAGAAGATGGGATTAGATACACACTTCAGCAGACAGTATCGCACACAACAGGCTCTGTATCAGGTACACATACATGTTAGGATTAGATACAGATGTGTTTGGACGTGCTTGCTGATTCCAGCTGTTGATTAGACTATGGAGATGGTGAGGGAAGAGCCCGTGGACGGTCAGTGATGAGTTTAGATACACAGCTCAGCAGGCTGTATCACACAGGATAGGATTAGATACAGATGTGTCTGGATGTGCTTGCCGATTCCAGCTGTTTATCACACTCTGGAGATGGTGAGGACAGAGCCCATGGACGGTCAGTGATGAGTTTAGATACACAGCTCAGCAGGCTGTATCACACAGGATAGGATTAGATACAGATGTGTTTGGACGTGCTTGCCGATTCCAGCTGTTTATCACACTCTGGAGATGGTGAGGGAAGAGCCCGTGGATCATCAGTGATGAGTTTAGATACACAGCTCAGCAGGCTGTATCACACAGGATAGGATTAGATACAGATGTGTTTGGACGTGCTTGCTGATTCCAGCTGTTTATTACACTATGGAGATGGTGAGGACAGAGCCCGTGGATCATCAGTGATGAGTTTAGATACACAGCTCAGCAGGCTGTATCACACAGGATAGGATTAGATACAGATGTGTCTGGATGTGCTTGCCGATTCCAGCTGTTGATTAGACTATGGAGATGGTGAGGGAAGAGCCCGTGGACGGTCAGTGATGGGATTAGATACAGCTCAGCAGGCTGTATCACACAGGATAGGATTAGATACAGATGTGCCTGGATGTGCTTGCCGATTAGACTATGGAGATGGTGAGGGAAGAGCCCGTGGACGGTCAGTGATGGGATTAGATACACAGCTCAGCAGGCTGTATCACACAGGATAGGATTAGATACAGATGTGTCTGGATGTGCTTGCCGATTCCAGCTGTTGATTAGACTATGGAGATGGTGAGGGAAGAGCCCGTGGACGGTCAGTGATGAGTTTAGATACACAGCTCAGCAGGCTGTATCACACAGGATAGGATTAGATACAGATGTGTTTGGACGTGCTTGCTGATTCCAGCTGTTTATTACACTATGGAGATGGTGAGGGAAGAGCCCGTGGACGGTCAGTGATGGGATTAGATACACAGCTCAGCAGGCTGTATCACACAGGATAGGATTAGATACAGATGTGTCTGGATGTGCTTGCTGATTCCAGCTGTTTATCACACTCTGGAGATGGTGAGGGAAGAGCCCGTGGACGGTCAGTGATGGGATTAGATACACAGCTCAGCAGGCTGTATCACACAGGATAGGATTAGATACAGATGTGTTTGGACGTGCTTGCCGATTCCAGCTGTTGATTAGACTATGGAGATGGTGAGGACAGAGCCCGTGGACGGTCAGTGATGGGATTAGATACACAGCTCAGCAGGCTGTATCACACAGGATAGGATTAGATACAGATGTGTCTGGACGTGCTTGCCGATTCCAGCTGTTGATTAGACTATGGAGATGGTGAGGGAAGAGCCCGTGGACGGTCAGTGATGGGATTAGATACACAGCTCAGCAGGCTGTATCACACAGGATAGGATTAGATACAGATGTGTTTGGACGTGCTTGCTGATTCCAGCTGTTTATTACACTATGGAGATGGTGAGGGAAGAGCCCGTGGACGGTCAGTGACGAGATTTAGACACTGAGTGAGAAGCAGATTCCTGTCTGGGTGTAGAAAGATGGACACAGGAGTTATAGATGGAGTAGCTGCTGCAGGCAGAGCAGAGTGGGGGGCGTGGCCAGCCTGTGACTCATCTCTGTGCAGTGCAGCCAGGCTTGTGTATCAATAAAGTTATGTATTCAACAAAACAAGAAGGGAAGAAAGTAAACAGATCTGCCAGGATAATGTGATGTCTTCCAGGGAGCAAGGAAAGCTCAGACATGAAAACAGGTATTGGGGGCATATGTATGCATGGTGAGGGGTGTTAGGAGCACCTAAAAAGAATTTTGTTTTTGGGACCGGACAACCTCTTTAAATAAAATAGATAAAATATACCCATGCGAAGCCGGGTCCTTCTACTAGTAATAATATAAAGACAAAGTAAAAACAGCATAAGTAACAATAATAAAAATTATTATGATTTATCATTATTTATGTACAGCCATCACCTTTTGAAAATTATAATAAGAATTCTGTCCCTTATGTAAAGCGAAATTCGCAAATATATTCACAATTGTTCCACTAACAAGATGGTGTGAGGTGTATTCCTCTGGGGTTAGATGTGCATATGCATAGGAGCTTTAATTCGACCAAGATAATAATATACCAAAATGTCCAACAATGAAGCATACTTTGTGATTAGCACAAATCGCGTGCTAAAGGTTTGTATGAAAATCACATGTGGTATTGTGCAATCACAATGACTGATACACAAGGTTTCTAAAAATAATTCAAGCTGAAGAACCCATTCAAGACCAGAAAGAGCAAATATGTCAATTAATAAATGGCAAGTTATTTTTTTTTGCTATTTTAACTTATACTATACCAAAACTATTAATAAATCTGCTCAGCTCCTCCTGCTCTGTTACATGCTGCCTGAGGCTAAGGCAATCACGTTCAACTTTGCAGATTCCCTTAAATAATAAATGAAGTTTCTTCTGATTTCTGCCCCCTTGTTGCCCCATCTTTGGTTTATGTGTATGTGCTGTTGGGGACTAATAGAAGTAACCATTGACTGTGGCTGATTTTGGTGGCAGCCTGTATTTTCGTTCCATTTCCTTCTCTATACAGTAGGTCTTGCTCAAACCTTCAACAGCCTCCTTGAATCCTCAGCAGATGATGGGAAAAGTCGTTTCTCCACAGGGATGTGCTTACTTCAATATTGGATGGATGGATTTTACATAACACCAAGTGTGTTGGAGTGGACACCCAAAAAAGAGAGTTTCTGTTTTGCTCTGAACTCCTGAATCTGGTTAGTCTAAACTCTTAACTTTTTCTAACTATTTTAGAAAACTACTTTAATCGTGATCTATCCATAAATCCCATAATAAGCATGGTATGTACCATCACCATATAATATAATAAAATCCAAGAAGGTCTAGATCCTGGTGGCTCATTGTCTCAGGACCTGGCTGGGCACTCACCTGTCTCAGATGTCTCAGCAGCTCAGTGGCTTCCTCATGTCTCCCTTGTTTGAATAGCATCATCATGTCTTGGATCATCTTGATCCTCCTGTGATAAGGGGGTTGATTTGAAGATCCACTCTTGGCTAATTTATCCCCAGACTTCACCCCAAAAGACCAGAAGTCCCCTCTCTCCCTGGCAGGAGTACTCCTCCGGGATCCCGGGAGGTGCTGTTGAGGGCTTTCCCCTCCAACACTGGAAGCCTGGCAGACCTTGGTCTGCTTGGTGCCCATGATGGTAAAATTGATCTCTCAGGAAAGGCATCCGAAACGATCCTGGTGGGCTCAGACAACAAAGCAAATGTGCAACAGGTCAGTGATCCACTGAGCAAGTCACTCCAGCAATGGCATCACAAGGTTTCCCTGGAGATGAGGATCCAGCAGTAGTCCTCACAGTTTACACTGGAAATTCCAAATTGCAACATTTCTAGTAGTCACAGCCAGGAGTCCTTTTCCCTTCCTCCTTTAGCTACTGTTTCTTCCTCCCAAGACCTTTCCAGGCTGCAGAACTTTCTACCTTACATCCAGAAGAACAGGAACCAGAGCTGAGGACACTACAAGAGGGCGATCTCCTGGACCTCATGCGGGTCAGAGGTGTCCTCCAGCCAAGTCCAAGGGTCTGCTCCACACTAAACTGTTGCGCGTCCTTCTGAAGCCCCAGGATGAGCAGCAGCAGAAGGCTTTGTGATGACAGGGGGAGGGGGGAAGAACAGACACATCATTTGACACGCAAAAGTCTCAGCCTCTCGGCACAGACTGCCTGGCACTGGGAAGCAATCCGATTAAAGTCTCAGGAACCCAGGAGGCTGCAGCAACTTGGAGCCCCCGACCAGGAGCGGGGCGGGCGGGGGCTTCCCAGTGGCTGACGCCCAGGAGCCAGCAGGTAGGACTTGGGTGTCTAGGAGCTTCTCTGTAGCCAGCATCGCTTCCCATACACACGAGAAGAGGCTGTGTCAGGGAGAAGGCGTTTCCTGTGTGTGGAGCTGGCCACTCTCATGCTAGGAAGAGGTCTGCTGGGCATGTGCCAGGAAAAGCCCCTGTAGATCCATCACTGCTGGAACAGATGAGATCAGGGAGCCCCCGGTGCGGAGGTCTAAGTTGTCTCTTCTTAAAGGAGCCCTGAAGTGTCAAGCTTATAATACAGCTGCTGCTGTCACTCACAGATATGTATGTCACTTGTTGTGCTGGAGGTTATCAGAACTGGACAGATGATGTAATGTGGTGATCATGGGGGGACGACGACATTTATAAGACTTGTTGTCCAACAGTCAGCCTGAAATGGTTGATAACATAGAACAATGCATGGCATTCATGAGGTAGCTTTAAAGGGTTATACTAGAGATGAGCCAATCCATTTGTCTCATCATCAGGGCATCTTCATCTGTGGGGGTCTGGCCAAGCAGGTGAAGAAGATTGTCAGGGCTTGTCGTTAAAATCGATTTCCTCACCTCTAGGTTATACCCATGTCAGATGGCATATTGCTAAGATATGTCAACAATGTCAGATAGGTGCTTGTGGGACCCGCTCCTATCTTCAGAACAGGGCCCCCATAGAAATGCATGCCCTCCCTCCACTTCTATGGGAGTTCCTAAAATGGCCTAGTGGGCGCTCGGCTATTTTCAGAAGTCCCGTAGAAGTGAATGGAGAGTGCACCGAGCATGGACCGACACGTCTCCATTCTCCACTATTGGACTGCTTGAAAAAGCCAAGCTGGCGCTCACCTTTTTTACAGACTCCCAAAGCAGTGAATGGAGGGTGGCCGCTCTTGCACTGTTTGATCTCCTTCACTTTGGGGACTCATTTTGGCGTTAGGAGCAGATCTCAGAGGTAGAACCAGCACCTATCTGACATTAGGGGCATAAACTAGCGATATGCCACCAATTTATGAGATGGGAGTACCCCTTTAAGGCTAGCTGCACTCTTTGCGTGTTTGTATGAAGAAAATTTGCATGAAATATACACAAAAATAGCATGAAAAATAACACATATAAATCCACACAATTTATCATATTTTTTGTGTGGCTTTTATGTGTTATTTTTGTTGCGCTTTTTGGTACAGACTTTCTGTTTATTTTAACAACCCCATTGAATTCTATGAGGTCAATTTTCACTTTTAAAAAATACACAAAATGTAAAATGAGAATTGCTAAATTTACTTTGTTGCTACTGTATTACGCTGTAGTTTTTCTGCATGAAAATGATGGTGGAAAAGACGCACATAATCTGCATGGTGTACTGCCCTTAGGAGGAAATTTATCATAAGGGGAATTTTTGAAGTCAGGTTTGCTTGGGTCGGCATTGCCATTATTTGCACCAAATTTATCAAACATTGCAAGTTGTTTGATAAGTTTGGTGCATCTTTAAAGGGGTTTTCTCATCTCAGACAATGGGGGCATATCGCTAGGATATGCCCCCATTGTCTTATAGGTGCAGGTCCCACCGCTGGGACCCACACCTATATCGAGAACGGAGCCCCAAAAGTGAAGGAGAACACACTGCGCATGCGCAACCGCCCTCTATTCATTTCTATGGGGCTGGCTTGGCTATTGCCGTCTGCCACATAGAAATTAATGGGAGCATGGGCCACGCATGCGCGGCACGCTCCCATTCACTTCTGTGGGAGAAGCGGGGATTAGCGCTTGGTGGTGGATGGACCCCGGGATATCTGGGGTCCTCCAGCCACAGTGCTCCCCGCTCCGTTTCTCGATATAGGTGTGGTTCCCAGCGGTGGGACCCGCACCTATCAGACAATGGGGGCATATCCTAGCGATATGCCCCTATTGTCTAAGATGGGAATACCCCTTCAAAGGGAAAGTGACTTATTGTTTAAATCAAGTTTGTATGTTAAATATAGTTTTAAGCCTAATCGTAGGCGTCACTTCTCGATCTGTGCAGATAATTTTTTCAGCAGTCAACTCATTATCTTTACATGCAAGATTACTATAACAGATATCACCTATATATGGATAATACAGGATTCACCATTCACAATAGGTGAACAGGTCACAGAGCATGCTTAGAAAACTCTCCCATAGAAGGCGATGAGCCCCCTCCTGACCATTGTGTCTATGGACAATGGGGCTGCCATAACACAGATTTCTAAATGCTGTTAAGAACAGCTCAGGCAGGATGGCCGCCCCAATAATTATGTTTGGGAAAAGGAATTCGAAAAAAATCTGCAATCAGAAATTAAAGACAGATTAGAAAAAGAAGGAGATGTGTCATTTTAACAGGCAGAAAATATTGACACATTCCCTTTAAATATGCCCGAAGCGGTTACTCCAGTTTACATGCCACCACCCTGCTGGAGTGAACTTGCAATATTTCTTAAATCTGGCCTGCACCTCATTTAAGGCCTCTTTCACACTTGCGTTGTCCGGGTCCGGCGTGTACTCCACTTGCCGGAATTACACGCCGGATCCGGAAAAACGCAAGTGTACTGAAAGCATTTGAATGCGTTCAGTGTTACTATGGCAGCCAGGACGCTATTAAAGTCCTGGTTGCCATATTAGGAGCGGGGAGCGGCATACTTACAGTCCGTGCCGCTCCTGGGGCGCTCCAGAATGACGTCAGAGCGCCCCATGCGCATGGATGACGTGCCATGCGATCACGTCATCCATGCGCGTGGGGCGCCCTGACGTCACTCTGAAGCACCCCGAGAGCCGCACGGATGGTAAGTATGCTGCTCCCCCGCTCCCCACTACACTTTACCATGGCTGCCAGGACTTTAGCGTCCCGGCAGCCATGGTAACCATTCAGAAAAAGCTAAACGTCGGATCCGGCAATGCGCCGAAACAACGTTTAGCTTAAGGCCGGATCCGGATCAATGCCTTTCAATGGGCATTAATTCCGGATCCGGCCTTGCGGCAAGTCTTCAGGATTTTTGGCCGGAGCAAAAAGCGCAGCATGCTGCGGTATTTTCTCCGGCCAAAAAACGTTCCGTTCCGGAACTGAAGACATCCTGATGCATCCTGAACGGATTTCTCTCCATTCAGAATGCATTAGGATAAAACTGATCAGGATTCTTCCGGCATAGAGCCCCGACGATGGAACTCTATGCCGGAAGACAAGAACGCAAGTGTGAAAGAGCCCTAAGCTACTTTCACTTCTGCGCTTTCCCTTTCCGGTATTGAGATCCGTCATAGGAAAACGGTTCAGTTTTGTTTCTATTCACTATCAATAGGGACAAAACTGAACTGAACGGAACAGAGTGCACCAGAATGCATTCCGTTCTGTTTGGTTGCGTTACCAAGGCGGACACAAAACCGCCAGATAGTGCTGGATCAGTTTTTTCAAACACACAAAAAAAAAACGGCACCTATTGACTTACATTGGTTTTATTTCCGGATCCGTCTTGTTCATTTTAGAGATAATACAATCGGATCCGTTCTGAACGGATACAGACAGTTGTGTTATCATTAGAGATGCACCGGGTATCAAAGTATCGATACCCAATTGATTCTTATAGACCCGGATCGACACAATACTGGGTTTTACTATTAAACGATAGCAGCGCAGCCTAGTATCAGTTAGAGAACATGGCACGCGCCGCTCTCAGCGTGCACCATGTTCTCTTCAGCAGCACAGTGGAGAAGGAGGCGATCTCTCTCTCTCTCCCTCCCACTGTGCGCGGCTAACGCTGCCTCCAATGGGAACATAGTACTGAGGTGGAGGGGAGGGGCTGTGGCCACTGCGCCACCAATGGGAACATAGTACTGAGGTGGAGGGGAGGGGCTGTGGCCACTGCGCCACCAATGAAGATAATTAACATATTAATTCAAGTGTAGGCGGCAGGTGGCGGCGGCGCTATCACATCCCGGCACTAATTTCAGAAACGAGCGAGTGCTGTAAAATCACAAAAAGTGAAGTGTAGTTGCCCCTAGCAACCAAGCAGATTCCACCTTTCATTTTCCAAAGGAGCTATGAACAATGAAAGGTGGAATTTGATTGGTTGCTATGTGCAACTACACTAGTTCTACTTTACACGAGTTTGATAAGTCTCCCCCCTACTTTCTTAAAGTCAAAGGGAGTCATTTATCAAACAGAACTACGCCTAAATTAGGCGTATTTCTGGCGCAGATTGTGGTGCGATTCTGTGACTTCTCCCCACTAACACCAGGCCGAAGAAAGTGGGCGCTGTGTGGGCGGGGATAGGCCGGCAGGGCCGTCTCATTTGCCACTTTCGGACGCCTGTTTTAGCTGTGGTATTTAGTAACAGAAATACCGCCACAAACCGGCACAGGACAACATGAAGGTATGTAGACATATAAAATTAACGAAATGCAAATTGAACGAAAAAAAGAGGAATCTTAGGGTACTTTCACTCTAGCGTTGTTAGAATCCGGCAGTGCCTGCTTGATCCCAGAATCCGTATGCAAGCGGATATCTTTTTTTCCGGATCCAGATAGACTTATGCATTGAAATACCGGATCCATCTTTCTGGTATCATCCGGAAAACTGGATCCGGTATTAAATTTTTTCAAAGCTAGAAAGAACTGCGGATGTGCAGACTGAAAAACCGGATCCAGAGATGCGGCAATTTCCGGAACACTTGGTAATTAATACATTTCAATGGAAATTAATGCCGGGATAGTGCGGTAGTGTTCCAGGATTTTGGCCGGAAAAAATACCGCAGCATGCTGTGGTATTTTGTCCGGTCAAATACCGTACAAGGGACGGAACGGAAGACATCCTGATGCATACTGAACGGATTGCTTTCCATTCAGAATGCATTAGGTCAAAACAGAAGCGTTTTTTTTCCGGTATTGAGACCCTTTACTGCATGGATGTCAAACTCATGGCCCTCCAGCTGTTGCAAAACTACAACTCCCATCATTCCCTGATAGCTGCAGTATGCCCAGGCATGATTGAAGTTGTAGTTTTGCAACAGCTGGAGGGCCATGAGTTTGACATCCCTGCTTTACTGGATTTTAATACCGGAAAAGAATAACGTTAGTGTGAAAGTACCCTAAATCCAATCAATATTTGGTGTGACCGGCCTTTACCTTCAGAACAGCATCCGTCCTCATCGATACACCTGCACACAGTTTCTGAAGAAACTTGACAGGATCAGCCTGGAGAACCAACCACAGGTCTTCTGTAGATGTAGGCTTGCTCAAGTCCTGTCACTACCATTAGGTCACCTAGTGAGGGAACAGTTATTTCCAATACAGATCCACCGAAAATGCTATTTGTTGTGTGTACAGAACCAAATAATCCAGTATAGAAGACTGCAGGGCCCATGATGGGGAATAGCAGGGTTTATTTCAGGACATCAGTCTGATTAAAGGAAAAGTCCTGACGTGTAAACCCAGCCTTATGTCAAAAGACTGCATATGTCTAGTAAAAAGGAGAGCAGACTTTGATCTCCTCCCTCGGTGAGGAAAGTGACTGCTGCTGCCACCTCTGCCATATAAACACACCGTGATGTGCCAGTCACACTTCCTCCAAGCAAACCGTAAGCGACACCTTCTGGGGCAGTCGGCAGTAAGATGCAGTTTCTCTGCTTGAAAAAAATGTGCAATTTTATTAACTCATAATCAGCTGGGTTTTTCTAAGATGCACTTTTATTCATATACAGTTACATAAATAGCGCCAGCATATTCAGCAGGGCAGTACACAGATTAGTCCCTATGTTGCCAGCGAGGCTCACAATTTAGGCTACTCACAGTTGCGCTTTCCCTTTTTGCTATTGGGCCTAATATCGCGGGAAAATGCTTCCGTTTTGTCCCCATTCGTTGTCATTGGGTGCAGAACTGAACTGAGCGAAACAGAATGTAACAGAATATGTTCTGTTTGGTTGCGTTTTTCTGTCCGCGATGTGGTGTGGAGCAAGACAATGTAAGTCAATGGGGACGGATCCGTTTTCTCTGACACAATAGAAAACGGATCCTCTCTCCATTGACTTTCAATGGTGTTCATGACGGATCCGTCTTGGCTATTTTAAAGATAATCCAACTGGATGCAGACGGTTGTATCATTATGACGGAAGCGTTTTTGCTGATCCAAGACGGATCCAGCAAAAACGTAAAAGTAGCCTGAGAAGTTGGTGACCCAGCCTTCACACTTGCATGTTTTTTTTTCCGCTAGAGCTACTAGTATTAAATATCATGGGCCAAATACACAGTTCAGTCTCATTATTATGACCACTTCCTACTTTTGATGTCAGCAGCGCGTAGCTCATGAAGGACGTCACGTGTGGTGAGCTTGCTTGGTGGGTGTATAAGGTGTGTGATAGGATGTCTTCACACATATCCCTTGTTGCTGTATTGAGTAAAAATGACAGATTATTGGAGTTGTAAAAGGGATGATTATTGGATTTCAGGCCAAAGGTGGCCGTAATCTAAAACGGCGCAGTTTGTGAACGGTTCATGTGTTGCTGTAGTGAAATTGTATCATGAGTGGACAAATGGCACCATTGTGAATAAGCAACGCGGAAACTGCGCGGCATCACGAGCATTGATGTCAGAGGTGAACATCAGCTATGAAGGTGCGAGAGGGCAGACCGAAATGTTACAACGGAGCAGCTCACAGCCAAAATCAACCAGATGTGTCTAAAACAACAGTTCAGCGACACCCTACTGCATATAGGCTCTTCATTGAATGGATGGATGTTGGCATGTCAGGTGAGAAACATCAGAGAACAAACACCCTGCAACCATTGCTGGAAGAACACATGGTGTCATAGACTCCAAGTGTAATAAAGTCAAAATAAACAACCACCCGAAATTAATAATTACGTTTTATTAATGGTTTATAATTGGCCACGGTGTCTAATGTTACCCAATAATGATTCAAAGTAAACCACAATAATCTACCAACAACATTAGGTATAACCAACAATTAATAGAAACCTAGTCCACTCAGAGAGTGACTATTACCCCATACTTAACACCATGACATTAAATGGGTGCGCAGCCACTTAAATGGGTGCGCAGCAACTGACATGTCTTCTCTTTTATGGGTATCCACGAGACTGACTGTTGATCCATCCTCCAATCAAGCTGTTCCTTCACCTTCATGAGGACTTCAGACTGCTCCATTCACATCTGTCACCAGGTAAGTAATACTGATAAATATAACACTTGCACATGTAAATAGTGGGGGGGTCATGACACCATGTCCCCCTTTGCATCTACAAACAAGGTCTCATCATTGTGTCATAAACTCCAATTAGTAATACCTAAGTGTTATAAACTCGAAATAAATGATGAAGTTTTATTAATGGATTCTAATTGGCCACGGTGTGTAATGTTGCCCAATAATCATTCAAAGTTAACCACAATAATCTACCAACAACATTAGGTATAACCAACAATTAATAAATACCTAGTCCACTAGAGTGACTATTACCGTAACCGCCACCAAGCTACCTGGCTAACTTACGCCGTAGCCCTTTTCCATCAAATTTTGTTATCCAACATTGAAGATGTCCAATCCAATATTGGATAAAGTTTGTTTAAAATTATCATTGAAGGGCTTCTGTCACCCCACTAAACCTTATATTTTTTTTTTTTGCTTACTTATAATCCCTACACTGCGATTTATGCCTACATAATCTAATTATTCATTTTGGTCCTGTAGATTTTGTTTAAAACATGTTTTTAAAATATGCAAATTACCTTGCTACCAGCAAGTAGGGCTGCCGTACCTGTCTTCAATCGGCGCAGGCGCACTGAGAGGCGGCCGCTCCATCCTCAATGCGCCTGCGCCGATGACGTCACATCTACACCCGGCGCAGGCGCATTGAGGATGGAGCGGCCGAGCGAGCTGCCGCCTCTCAGTGCGCCTGCGCCGATTGAAGACAGGTACGGCCGCGGCGCAGGCGCCAGATTTTGAATGCAAACAGGCAGGGCCAGCAGAGAACGATTCCGTTCCCTGGCCCTGTCAATCACAATGCGGAGGGGGCGTCTTTAGGATGCTAGCCGCCCTACTTGCTGGTAGCAAGGTAATTTGCATATTTTAAAAGCATGTTTTAAACAAAATCTACAGGACCAAAATGAATAATTAGATTATGTAGGCACAAATCGCAGTGTAGGGATTATAAGTAAGCAAAAAAAAAAAAAAGGTTTAGTGGGGTGACAGAAGCCCTTTAATTTTTCCTTGTTCTTGTTTATAAGGATTCAAATTTTTTTCCATAAAGCCCAATTTTTTTGAGTTACAATCCCAAATGGTTACTATTTCTGAAAAAGCTCATTTGGATTGTGGGAAAAGAGTTAGAATTTTAAATTTATGTATAAATGTGTGCTAATTTTGCCCACATAAACATATAAAATTAACAAATTAGGTACAGGCCAAACTTTAGATGCTGAAAAACAAACAGAATGCATTTTCCTTAGATGAAGGTCAACAATACCTTTGCAAAATACAATAACATTGCTTCCTAAACCTAAATTATCTGATTAGAATTTTATTGAAGAACGTTTATTGGCCGAAGAGATGAGTTTGTTTCCTAATATCCAGACAATGTTTTGTTCTGAAAGAGATCAAAACAACAATTGAGGTCTAATGTACAACCTGTATCTGCTAGAATTCCATCAACCTATCTTTTTTATGGTGTTCACTTTAAGTGCTAGTTTGTAAGCATGCGTTGCAGCTCCAATTCGAAACGAATGGGCAGACATCTTTCCTTTATGTAATTAAAATAGTTTTTTACATTTAGATAGAATGAAGTTGAATTGGAACTTAGTTAAAGGGGATCTATCTGCGTGCATGAAAAGTGGACCTGATAATTTAGACCTGGTAATTAACCAATCATTTAATGCCTGAACAGGACATATTGTGGAGGAATGAATTTTATTCAAACTAAACCAATTTCAATGATCCGAAGTGCACCAAAAAAGGAAAGTAGAAAGGTCGCTTTAAAAAGGCATGTCTCATAAGGAGATAATCAAATGGCTGGTAGGTATTCAACAAATTATTTAAAAACTTCTAGAGCTAATGGTATGGTTCTATTTTTTTTAGGGTTAATTCTTTTTGATCCTTTGATTATTTGTTTTAACAGAAAAATTAATGTGAACGGGGGGATATTAAGAATTTTTTGGAAAAAAAGAGATGCCGGATAAGATTTTTTTAATGTAATCTCCTTTTTTGCCCAATTTGACATGATTCGCAATAAAAAGGATAACTTGAAAAATATTATTATCCTGCTCCTTAAATTGACTGAACAGAATGTGCTCCATTTATTCCATGCGGCTGAATAAGCAGCCCATGTAGACGGGGCAGGAGCGTTACAAACTAAACTGTTGATCAATTCCAAATCGACTTCCAAAGTTTTGAAGGACAAGGGATTCCTTTATCCTCTGCTTCCGGTACCAGATGTCTGAATTGAGAGAAATTCTACCGAGCTAAAGAATCTGCAATTATATTAGACCTACGTTCTAAATATTTGGCTTTTATCCAAATATTATTTTTTAAACATATTAAGACAATTTGTCTCAGGACGTTAACTACTACCTCAGATTTTGCAGCTAAGCAATTTATTAAAAAACACACCCTTATTTTCAGAGAACAATAAGGGTTAGGGATTTCGTTATGGCTTTACTTTATAACATGGTTACAACGGAAAATAGCGGAATACCCAGACAGAATGCAAAACGGAAGCCTTTAAAAGGCATTCCGTTTGCTTTCCGTCCTAATAGAAGTCTATGGGAAAGCATAACGGATCCATCTGAGTCCTGTTATGCAAGACGGAAAACAAAATCCTGTCAACGGGACTTTGCTTTCCGTCTTGCATAATGGGACCAAGACGGATCCGTTTTGATTCCCATAGACTTCTATTAGGACGGAAAGCAAACGGAATGCCTTTTAAAGGTTTCCGTTTTGCATTCCGTCATAATACAAGTCTATAGGCAGAAGAACGGATCCGTCCTTTTGTCTTATGGACTCCGTTATTTTCTGTTATAACCATGTTATAACGGAAAGCCATAACGGAATCCCAAACACTAGTGTGAACCCACCCTAAGATGCATTTGTTTTTAAAATTAGTTTGCCAAATTGTTAGAGCTACCAATACCGGAAATAGTTCCAAGAAATTGATGTTTTTTTATAAATGGTTTTATTAACCAATCTTTTGGCCATTTTTTAGCTGACTACTGATTCTTAAAAATTGCTCCATAACCAACTGAAGCCGCAGCATCCGTAAACAACTGAAGTGAGTCAGAATCAATAAATTCCTGCTGCCACATGGATCTATCGTTATAATCTTCTAAATTTGGATGTCATCATTTATTTGTTTGGACAGTCGTATATGATCAAAAGGATGTTTCTTTCCCGCTGTGGCAGAATATATATACGTTTAGAAAAGATTTTCCCCATAGGGATCACTCTGACTATAAAATTTAAAGACCCCAAAGCGGATTTTAAACATCTTGATGTGGTTTTGTTAGACCTTAATAGGTTATGTAATAAAATCCTAGAGGAATTTATTTTTTCCTCTGGAATCTTGAATTCTATTTTTCCCATGTCAATGGATATACCCAGAAATTTGTATTTTATGTGGGGTATACAGTTTTTTCTTCCGCTAGTGGAATTTGAAAGTAATCAGAAATATTTTTGAATTTATTAAGCATTCATTACCAATGAACAGAAAATCATCTAATTAATGGATTATGTAACCTTCATTTGTATGCTTATCTACCATCCAGTGTTGAAATGTTGAAAATGCTTCAAAATAAAAGCAGGATAGGGAAAAACCCATAGGAAGTGCTTTGTCGTAATAAAATTTACCTTTGAATTGGAAGCCTGGTGAACCCCAAGTTGGGTTAATAGGTAACAATCTGAAGGCAGACTTAACGTCTGTTTTTGCCATGAGCACATTTCTACCTGCTTTGTTAAGTAAGGATAGTGCTTGATCAAACAATGCATAATGTACTGTTGAAGCATTTTTATCATCAGGCATGCTCAACCTGCGGCCCTCCAGCTGTTGTAAAACTACAACTCCCACAATGCCCTGCTGTAGGCTGATAGCAGTAGGCTGTTAGGGCATGCTGGGTGTTGTAGTTTTGCAACAGCTGGAGGGCCACAGGTTGAGCATGCCTGAATTAGATCATTTAGAGAATAATCTTTTGGGTATGATAAATTATGTATTAGGCGGTAGCTATTAACCTTCTTTTCTGGTACTTAACCAAGAGGCGAAATTCTAAAGTTAATGAAAGGGGGCTGTAAAAAGGGGCCTCTGAAATTTCTTTATCAATTTTTTCTTGAACAGCTTTTTTGTTAATATTTATAGATTTTAAGTTTTTAACGAAGTGGTGGTTGAGCATTGGTAGTATCAATGGTGTCACATCCTATTGTGATTATTGGATCCTCTTGTGATTCCTCTTGGATTCTTTATTGTTTGTGTAATGTTGACCATGTTTTTAAAAACATTTTGTTGCTGGGTGATTACCGGCGCCAAAAGTGCACTCGCGTTTATATTTAAAGTTTGCTTGCCATCCGCATATTGACTCGTTGAAGGCAAAGCAAACCCATTTTTTGGGGGAATTCCTGGCGAAAGAGATTGGATCTTTGAGGTAACATGAGGTTAATCCAAAGGCCCACGTCCTTGGACCCCCGGGTATACTGCCACTTTTTGTCAGTAGGATTTATCATAGATAATCCATGCATTACCTCCCAAGTTTTTATATGCTTCTAGTATGCTATCTAGATGATGAAATTATCCGACACAGTGTATCGGATGTTTCTCACTCATTACTGCTGCGTATATGCAAAATGCTTGAAGCCAGTTTAAAAAAGTTTTTTGTTGGTTTCTTTTTCTCTCTTCCTCTTCTTTTTTGTCTAATTTGACTGTTTCTTTTGAAGAAGGGAGGAGAGAAAAAATCTCAATGTATTCTCTTTTACAAATTTTCTTTTGTTTGAAGTGACAAATGGTAACCCAGTAGAGAAATCTGGCAGGGCATAGTTTCTTTTAAAGTTGTTTCTTTTATCCCACAGCCAGCCTCCAAAGATGGGATTAAACATTTGTCCTTCTGAAATTCCAAATTTCCCGTAGTACAAATATTGTCTGATTTATTTGCTGTTACATTGGGACACTCTACCACTGAATCTCTGCCTGGTGAAGACAGAATTTGTATTTTGAGTGTTTTTATTTTGAGAAATACTGAACCTTATCAGTA
Organism: Bufo gargarizans; assembly: GCF_014858855.1. NCBI lineage: Eukaryota > Metazoa > Chordata > Amphibia > Anura > Bufonidae > Bufo > Bufo gargarizans. Next base: position 483,529,279 of record NC_058082.1, read on the forward strand.
CAGGTGTCAGCATTCAAAGAAATATGTCTAATTGATTGATTAGTGTCCTGCAAATTACTGTCGCTAATTGGTGTTGGTGTAATATAATTCTCACCATCCTGTGCGTTTCTAGGTGCTGTAGCTTGATTGACCGTTGGTGAGTATTTAGTTTCTTCTCTTTACTCCTCGAGCTGTGTGACGCAGTAAAATTGGTATTTCTGCATTTTACAGCGAATTGGAGAGGAGAAATCGTTTTTTCCTTTCTGGTTCTTTTTGTAGGTGGAGAAGAAGCCGGAGCATCGGTGAGAGTGTGCGACACAATGATGCCGGCTCTGCGCTCCTAGATGGCTCCTAGAAGAGGCAGTGCAGACCGGATGAATGGATCGTGGATCAAGATCTTCGCCGGGGAAATCTTCCTGGAGGCATCGTCTGAGCCACGCTTCTCCACCGTAAGGCCTCTTTTACACCGGTGTCATGTTTTTTGCCCGGATAAGATGCGGGTGCATTGCGGGAAAATGCACGATTTTTCTGTGTGATTGCAAAACATTGTAATGCGTTTTGCACGCGCGTGAGAAAAATCGGCATGTTTGGTACCCAAACCCGAACTTCTTCACAGAAGTTCGGGTTTGGGTTAGGGTTAGGTGTTCTGTAGATTATATTATTTTCCCTTATAACATGGTTATAAGGGAAATTGATAGCATTCTTAATACAGAATGCTTAGTACAATAGGGCTGGAGGGGTTAAAAAAAAAAGAAAAAATAATTTAACTCACCTTAATCCACTTGATCGCTCAGCCCGGCATCTCTTCTGTCTTCTTCTTTGCTGTGCACAGGAATAGGACCTTTGATGACATCACTGTGCTCATCACATGGTCCAATCACATGGTTCATCACCATCGTGAGGGACCATGTGATTGGATCATGTCATGTGACGTCACCACAGGTCCTTAGCCGGCAGCTCAACATTACAGAAGAAGACAGAGATCCGCAACTACGCGATCAAGTGGACTCGGTGAGTTAATTTTTTTGTACTATGCATTCTGTATTCAGAATGCTATTATTTTCCCTTATAACCATGTTATAAGGGAAAATAATACAGATCGGGTCCCCAGCCTGATCGTCACCTAGCAACCATGCGTGAAAATCGCACCACATCCGCACTTGCTTGCGGATGCTTGCGATTTTCACGCGGCCTCATTCACTTCTATGGGGCCTGCGTGCGTGAAAAACGCTGAATATAGAGCTTTCTGCGATTTTCACGCAACGCACAAGTGATGCGTGACAATCACAGCTCATGTGCACAGCTCCATAGAAATGAATGGGTCAGGATTCAGTGCGGGTGCAATGCGTTCAACTTGCGCATTGCACCCGCGCGGAATACTCGCCCGTGTGAAAGGGGCCTAAGTTTCAGCTTTTGTAATTAATTGTTTGAGTAATTATTTTTTCATTTTTTCTTTCAGGTGCAGGTCCGGATTCTTTGAGCGCGCAGCAACTGACATGTCTTCTCTTTTATGGGTATCCACGAGACTGACTGTTGATCCATCCTCCAATCAAGCTGTTCCTTCACCTTCATGAGGACTTCAGACTGCTCCATTCAAATCTGTCACCAGGTAAGTAATACTGATAAATATAACACTTGCACATCTAAATAGTGGGGGGTCATGACACCATGTCCCTGCTTATTTGCATCTGCAAACAAGGTATTATCAAACTAGTGGTGGCAGCTTGAAGGTCTGGGGAATATTTTTGTGGCATTCTCTGGACCCACTTATCCATGTAGAAGGCACCCTCAACCAATTTGGGTATGAATCTATCCTTGCAGATCACATGTACCCATACATGCTAATTGTCTTCCTCTGGGGCGCGTGGGATCTTCCAGCCAGATAATGTGCCATTTCACACAGCTAGAAATGTCCAACACTGGTTGGAAAAGCATGACCATGACTTCTAAGTACTAACCTGGCCTCCTAATTCCCAAGACTTGAGCACAGTTAAGCATCAGAGAGACCACCTTGAACCTTGTCCATGTCTATTGTATCGTGTCCGCTCTATGGATGTACTGCAGTCAGCATGGCTCCAGATCCTTGTGACAAGCTACCAGAACTGCATACAGGCAGTTTTTATCGTTCCGTATGTGGTCCGTACACGGAACCATTCATTTCAATGTGTCCGCAAAAGAAACGGAAGTGTATTCTGTTTCTGTATTTTCGTTTTTCCGTACTGCAAAAAGATAGAACATGTCCTAATATTGTCCAACAAATCACGGTCCTTGGCTCCATTCAAGTCAATGGGTCCGCAAAAAAATCGGAATAAATGCGGAATGCAACCATATGTCATCCGTTTTTGCAGAACCACCTGTTTTTCAGGTTTAGGTCAGCCCACTTTTGTCATGTGCTTCTTTTTTACAAATATTGGCAGAGCACATGACCTGGAAAGTCCCTGAGGCCTTCAGTAGCTGCATGTCAGAAAAGTGAAGATGAATGTGGAGAAGCTAATCACACACATCCAAGAAAGACCCCAAATCTGGGACACCTGGTGGGCATGGGAGGAGGTGGCGCAACATATGATGGCCAGCCAATGGGAGAAAGCAAATTCAAAAAAGTGGCGTGACTTAGGTAAGACTACCCATGCTTAAGTTTTTTTTTTGTTTAAGTATATTTTAGTGTACATTTTATGAAGCAGCGTAGCTATAGGGTCCTTGCAGATGAGCGTTGGTCATGCTGCGAGTTTGCAGCGCAGCTCCCAGCCTGACCTCCCAGCGCTGTCGGGGGTCACATAGCATTATATTGACTTGTGATGCTATGTTAACCCTTTACAGTTCTGGAATGTGTTGGATAACACTGGCAGCATTATGTACACATGTAGTAGAATAAAGTAAAGGGGGCGGCATCACTGACATCTCCAGGTAAATGGTGGATTCCTATGTGTACCTGTCTATATGTGCAGTGATTGTGGTGCTTAGCCTCGAAAGCAAGGAAAGTCCACACAATAGCACGAGTCAATAAACAAAAAGGAGGCACTCACCACTGCGGTAAAAAACTCATTTTATTCATCCAACCGGATACAATTAAAATAGGGCTGGGGCGGACTCTTGCCTCTACACAGAACGCGAAGTGGCGACGGCCGGTTCGCGCTTACGTGCCTCTTCGGGCCACTGACTGGCAGCATTATGTCTGTGTTATCCAATACATTCCAGAACTGTTAAGGGTTACATAAGATCATAAACCAATGTAATGCTATGTAACCCCTGGCAGCGATGGGAGTTCAGGCCGGGCGCTGCGCTGCAGACTCGCAGCATGACCAACGATTATCTGCAAGGGCCCTATAGCTACACTGCTGCACATTAGGGAAGCAGGCCTATTGTGTAATTATCAACTATGAAGGGGGACATCTAGGGGTGTATATATTTATTGCAAAGAAGTTTCTCCCCCTCAGTACTGGTTTGGATTTAAACGTGTAAAATAGCAGAATTTGAAGGAAGTGTATGTTGTGTCTTATACACTACTCCCTTTTTGCCTCTATTGTAAAGCATATCAGTGATTTCTTACGTAATTAAATATTATGTTTAGATGCAGCAAATCACATGTACATGCTTCCAAAGTATATAATGGTCAGCCCCCAATAATGTAGACGTTTTTAAAAAATTTACTGTGCCATTCTAGTATTTTATATTATGAACTAATATTCTTTATTTGGAAATATGTATATTATAATACATTTTTGTGTATGTTGTGTTTTAACAGTTCAAAGAGTAAAGACAAAATGGCATTCATGTCGTGAGCAATTTCGTCATGAATTAATCCTAGCAAAGGGTCATAGTGGTGATGGCGGTTTGTGTAAAAAACTATATATGTATACCTGGCAGCTACAATTTCTGCGGCCCATTTTGGAATTAAGGCCGTAAGTATATGCTACCTGTATTTGCTACAAAGTAGTTATTTGATTTATGAAGAGATAATGTGTGATGCTTCCACAAGAAGAATCATGTACTAATCCTCATTCTTTCGCAATTTCAGCACCGTGGACAACCTTGAGGATTAAGGGCACAATTCCAGCAGCTCCCATGAGGAGGACCAAGCTCCTATTGCGCAACATTCCCCACGTCCTGTGACCGGTGAGGAGGATCTAAGCACCCAGTAGCTGCCCACTCACCAACTGCAGAGAGAAGGTTTTTGTGTGGAAGCTGGAGGAGTTACCGTTTCCAGTCCAGAAGCACAGGACAAGAAAGGTCAGCAGAGAAGGGGGGCTAGGGCCAATCCTTCATCTTGCTCAGATACTCGAGCAGTGGTTGACAGCCAGGTGATCCAGTATTTGAGCGAGAGAAGGAAGGAAGGTAAGGAGGAGAGGATGCTTGGTGGCCTAGCTCCCCTGATCCAAGGCTGGTCCCAAGATAAAACAACCGTGCATATTTTGATGACATTGGTGGCCTCTATAATGGCCTCCAAACCAGACACACTGGAGCTACTTCGCTTTGTTGATGCCATGAAGGAGCGACTGTTTGCCCGGTCTATTGAGCCCCAACCGGGACCGAGCATGCCACAAACTCACATCCGCCTTAGCAGTCTTCCTATGCCCCTGTATTCACAGGACCCCCAAACTTGTTGTCGGGCCACAGTACCTGCCACAAAGCACAATCTCCAACAGTACAATCCACCTGGTGATGTGGGTGTTATTCCAAGCCAAGTTTGTGGCCCTTTCACCTGAGAGCTTTTTGAACCTTGATTTGTGTTTAATTTATTTTGGACATTTTAGTTATGTCTGAATGTGAAGCCTTTATATTTTTATTTTTTTAATGATAAAAACTTTGGACAATCCAATCTTGTGTGGATCTCTTTATTTTAAATTTAAAAAATATATATATTACACAATAATTTATTTTAAACATCAAGGGTCACAAGTGACAATGCAAACATATAGTTAATATTTATTTCCAAACCATATGATTTTACAAAAAGTATAGTCTGTATTGCAAAATCAATCTTCAAACATACAGGTCCTTCTAAAAAAATTAGCATATTGTGATAAAGTTCATTATTTTCTGCAATGTACTGATAAACATTAGACTTTCATATATTTTAGATTCATTACACACCAACTGAAGTAGTTCAAGCCTTTTATTGTTTTAATATTGATGATTTTGGCATACAGCTCATGAAAACCCAAATTTCCTATCTAAAAAAATTAGCATATTTTATCCGACCAATAAAAGAAAAGTGTTTTTAATACAAAAAAAGTCAACCTTAAAATAATTATGTTCAGTTATGCACTCAATACTTGGTCGGGAATCCTTTTGCAGAAATGACTGCGGCGGCGTGGCATGGAGGCAATCAGCCTGTGGCACTTCTGAGGTGTTATGGAGGCCCAGGATGCTTCGATAGCGGCCTTAAGCTCATCCAGAGTGTTGGGTCTTGCGTCTCTCAACTTTCTTTTCCCAATATCCCACAGATTCTCTATGGGGTTCAGGTCAGGAGAGTTGGCAGGCCAATTGAGCACAGTAATACCATGGTCAGTAAACCATTTACCAGTGGTTTTGGCACTGTGAGCAGGTGCCAGGTCGTGCTAAAAAATGAAATCTTCATCTCCATAAAGCTTTTCAGCAGATGGAAGCATGAAGTGCTCCAAAATCTCCTGATAGCTAGCTGCATTGACCCTGCCCTTGATAAAACACAGTGGAACCAACACCAGCAGCTGACATGGCACCCCAGACCATCACTGACTGTGGGTACTTGACACTGGACTTCAGGCATTTTGGCATTTCCCTCTCCCCAGTCTTCCTCCAGACTCCAAATTTGCTTTCATCCGAAAAAAGTACTTTGGACCACTGAGCAACAGTCCAGTGCTGCTTCTCTGTAGCCCAGGTCAGGCGCTTCTGACGCTGTTTCTGGTTCAAAAGTGGCTTGACCTGGGGAATGCGGCACCTGTAACCCATTTCCTACACACGCCTGTACACGGTGGCTCTGGATGTTTCTACTCCAGACTCAGTCCACTGCTTCCGCAGGTCCCCCAAGGTCTGGAATCGGTCCTTCTCCACAATCTTCCTCAGGGTCCGGTCACCTCTTCTCGTTGTGCAGCGTTTTCTGCCACACTTTTTCCTTCCCACAGACTTCCCACTGAGGTGCCTTGATACAGCACTCTGGGAACAGCCTATTCCTTCAGAAATTTCTTTCTGTGTCTTACCCTCTTGCTTGAGGGTGTCAATGATGGCCTTCTGGACAGCAGTCAGGTCGGCAGTCTTACCCATGATTGCGGTTTTGAGTAATGAACCAGGCTGGGAGTTTTTAAAAGCCTCAGGAATCTTTTGCAGGCGTTTAGAGTTAATTAGTTGATTCAGATGATTAGGTTAATAGCTCGTTTAGAGAACCTTTTCATGATATGCACATTTTTTTAGATAGGAATTTTGGGTTTTCATGAGCTGTATGCCAAAATCATAAATATTAAAACAAGAAAAGGCTTGAACTACTTCAGTTGGTGTGTAATGAATCTAAAATATATGAAAGTCTAATGTTTATCAGTACATTACAGAAAATAATGAACTTTATCACAATATGCTAATTTTTTTAGAAGGACCTGTATATAGATAGGTGACATCTTCTTCAATGTGACAATCCCAAGCAGGAAAATTGTAAACCATCGTAATGTGTCATCCATGCAAACCTAAGAAAAGAGGATAGATAATGGAAAAGTTAGCACTCACACTCATATAAACATGTTATTCTGGACTACAATACATTTGTTAATGTATTAGGTATAAAGAGGTATTTGAAGGTTTATGTAGGCAAAACATTAGACACTTTTGATGTTAAACACAATCATGTACATTGTCATTGGACATAAAATATTGGGTACTTTTGGTCTAACAGTTTTGACTACAATACACCCCAGCCCGCAGGCCCACGTCAAGGGTCCTCTTTGTCTTGTGAGTCCCTACACTATCTACTATAATAAAAAAATAAAACCACTGACTGTAAAATAACAAAACACTACAATAGTCCAGATTAAATCATTGTTTGCCAAGAACTTCGTCCATCTGCCACGGAAATGATCCCTCAGGGCTGGTAAAGTAATCAGCATAGAGGTCTTGAAATGCAAGTCCAGCAGATCCAGGCCGTCCATCACGAGTCTGTTCCAATCCTCCAGATGAAGAAGAAGAGGTACCAGACTCCACTAAACCAGCATCTAAGGGATCATCATGAATCCTGACGAAGTTATGCAGGATCACACAAGCTTTAATAACAAGGGTGGCATTGTCCGGCGACATCTGTAAGGATGACAGGAATACTCTCCACTTGTTGGTGAGTATTCCAAACGCACACTCTACATACCGACGGGCTGTAGTCAGCCGATAGTTAAATATGCGTCGCCTGTCATCCAGATTGCGTCTGGGGAAGTGTCGCATGACATGTGGGGCCAAAGCAAACCCTTCATCAGCCACAATTATAAATGGAGCCGGGGGACCCGCAGAATTTGGCAGCAATCTGGGCTCTAGGAGGGCAAGTTGGTTGGCATTAAGTCGCTCACTCAATCTGGAAGAACTGAAAATGCACGCGTCTGCAGTGCTCCCATAGGCCCTGATATCCACAATTATAAACTTATATGTAGTGTCAGCTAAAGCCAACAGCACAATGGAAAAGTATTTCTTATAATTGTAGTACAAGGACCCTGAGTGAGGCGGCTTCTTAACACAAATGTGTTTGCCATCCAGTGCCCCAATGCAGTTTGGAAACTGTACATCAAGATAATAGCCCTCAGCAATTTCGGATCCAATCCTCAGCTTTGGGCTCTGACATCACCACTTCCCGGAGTCGCTGCCAAATCATTTCACATGTTTGACGAACAATCTCAGCAATAGTTGACACTCCCAGCAGGAACTCAAAATGCAGAGAAACAAATGAATTCCCAGTCACCAGAAACCTGAAGAAAGACACAAAAAAAACCTATCAATTAAAATTAATAAAACAGCCACTACTGGGGTCACTAATCATAGTGTTGTAAGTCTAACATGCTTAGTTGCCCATATCAAATACATACATTACACCAGGGATGGCAAACTGCCTCTCCTGCTGTTGTCAAAATACAAATCGCATATACCATGCTTGTAGGCTGATAGCTGTAGGCAGACTCGGGCATACTGGGAGTTGTGGATTTGACACTGCTGGAGAGCCGCAGGTTGGACATCCCTGCATTAGATATTTGTTTTTATAAAAGGAGCTGTCCAACCTGAAAAGTTTGATATTCATGTTACTACGGGCAACTAAGGCAGATTTACTTTACTACAGTTCAATTAATGACCCAGATATTTACACATAACAAAGTGAGTCTAACACACTTAATATCAAGATTAATATTAACAAATATTTAAATAACCATTGTAATAAATAGACATACCTCAACGTCACGATGAGCCGTTCCTCAGGAGAAATGCAGCGCCTCATGGTTGTGTCCTGGTATGTGAGGCCAGGGCGCAGAGACGCTAACAACATGTCAAAGCTGCTCACAGACATACGACAGAAGCCATGAAATTTCTCAGGATGCTGTCGCAAATCCATATACAGCGTGTGGAAGTGGCCCTTCCTGCGCCTCTGAGAGACAATGGGGTGAACCCAATGCCTTCTCCTCGGTTCGTTGCTCAGCATAGTAGGCTGCCGTTCATCGTGCCGAGAAACCAGCCAGCGCAGAAGTAGGTCTTCCTCAAAGTCAGCCATAATACAACAGATAGCCAAAATCAGAAACCAATGCCAACAAGACACCAACTTCTAACAAAGCTCTCAATGCTGCAAAAAGCTGTAGAAAAACCATCACATGATCTTCTTAAATAGGGTGTGTGTAAAAGGGGGAAGAGTCAAAAGTTGTGATTTTTTTCCTGCTTCAGTTTTCCGTTTATCATCCCCAATAAACGGATCACATACTGAAACAATACAGACATGCTTTTCCGCAAAAACGGAACGGAAATAGAGTATATACGGAAACACAACGGAATAAAAATATCGAACCATGGATCCGTAAAAAACTGACCGTTATGCACAGCGGTCGTGTGCATGAGGTCTTCTTCTGAATATTAGCTGGTGGACATAATCATGTGACTTGACCGTCTATAATTGGCTTTGACTTTTTATTGACCAGACCTCATGATTTTGTATAGTAATGCTTCATGATGATGTTGAAATGCTACTTGGGAGGTCTCCTGTGAATGGAGAGAGCGTGAAGGACAATAGAGCGACCTTGGATCAGCAAAGGAAAAATAGTCCAAGAGCAACCAACAAACCATTTTTCATCCCATCATATCCACACTTCCATCTAACCTCCACTTGACCCTGAAAAACTGGACTAAAATTTACTGTTGAAATTTGTCACCGTAAAGGGTTTGCAGCTCTACTAAAGGTCACATTCTGTTTTCTTGTAGTGTGAAGGGAAATTTTTAGTGCATTTACTTTAAGCGACCGTACAGAGGGTGACTTTTCACAGTGTCAAAGGCTGCATAGTTACATCTAACTCATGAACCATAACATAATTACAGCAGCAGTCATCATGATGGATGTGACAAGTTATTGCTCACATTGGGCATGAGGGATAGAAGTGACCACATCCATAAACTGGGCAACATTAAAGGGGCTTGCAGGATTTTAATATTAATGGAGCTGTCTGAGTGTTTACTACTGATGTCCTATCCTTAAGGATAGATCATCAGCTTTAGATCATTTAAAGATACTTAGTCTCATTGAAGTGAATAGGGATGATCTGCAATACCAATGGGTGGCACTGTGCTTGGTATGCTGCAAGGAGGCCATGGCACTCACTGGAGCACCACAGTCTATTCAGACAGCTGATCAGCAGGGCAGGGGTGCACCTGCCCCCACTGATCAGATACTGATGACCTACCCGAGGTTATTAGGGTACTTTTTTACACTATAAATTAATAAAAATCCAGCTCACCAGTTCAGTCGTGCGACGGAAAAGCCAGGTCAGCTCAGCGTAAACTTCATTCAAATAAACTGATTTTCAGCACGAAGGAGATAAAATCTTGCATGTTCTTTATTGAATATCCCAAACGTACACACGGTGCAGTGAAAGAGGTCCCTCCATGTCCCTGGTCAGACCGGGGACCTCTTTCACTGTACCGTTGGAATATTCAATAAAGAACATGCAAGATTTTATCTCCTTCGTGCTGAAAATCTGTTTATTTGACTGTACTTTCACACTAGCGTTTTTTTTTTCTCCGGCATTGAGTTCCGTCACAGGGGCTCAATAGTGGAAAAAAAATGATCAGTTTTATCCTAATACATTCTGAATGGAGAGCATTCCGTTCAGGATGCATCAGTTCAGTCCCTCTTAGGTTTTTTCCTGAATCCTGAACACCTGCCGGAATGCCGGGTCTGCCATTAATTTCCATTAAAATGCATTAATGCCGGATCCTGCCCCAATGTTCCGGCAATACGGATCCGGAATTCCGGTCTGCGCATGCGCAGACCTTTAAAAATGCTAAAATAAATAAATAAATACCGGATCTGTTTTTCCGGATGACACCGAAGAGACGGATCCGGTATTTCAATGCATTTGTCAGATGGATCCGCATCCGTCTGACAAATGCATCCGTTTACGTCCGGATTGCCGGCGACGGAACTGCCTGCTGGAATCCTCTGCCACAAGTGTGAAAGTACCCTTAGTATTAAACACTCAGACAACCCCTTTTAATGGCCTCTCCTCAGGAAATTCATCAATATCTAAGAAGATCTGGCTGCTGGGAATTAAAGAAATATGGTCAGGACCAGAAGAGGGGAAAGCAGGATGTCCAGATAGTCTCTCTCAGTGGCCGCCAACACTCCACTTGACAGTGCCAGGGGCAAGTGCTCCACCTGAACTCACCTCATCTGACCCGTGCAGATACTACTGCCTTCACTAGCTCTCATGTCCTAGCACAGCATCATCCCTGTCCTGCTTCCTCCTTCTAATACAGCCCCTGTATGCAGCTACTCTTAAAGAGGACCTGTCACCCCTCCTGACATGCCTGTTTTAATAGCTTAATGCATTTTCCATGTAATAACAATTCTGGAGCATCTATTCTTATGACTATGTTGTGCTATTCCTTTCTTATTTCTACTAGAAGTTATGAATTAGTTTCTAGCAGTCTGCAGTAAGGGTACAGAGGGGAGGTATCCAGTTGGGTGTGTGTCCCAGCACAGTCTCACTATAGAAAGTTGCATATCAGTATGTAGTAATTAAACTTTACTTACTGTAGGTAACTCTGTAAAAACTCTTTAATGTCCTGGTGATCTTCGGACTCCATTTGAGAAGTGCATTGACCAGTTAAGTCATCAGCAAGAAGAGCTGTAAAAATTCTAAGGTAAAAGATAATGCCTCTCCCATGGGTCATGAAGCTTTATCAGTTATCCCATAAACTGAACGAACAAAGGTTAATAGGATCACAAGCGACTTGGTGTCCACAGATGAAAACTGGATTACTGAGAATTGTTACTAGACGTTTTATTAAAGGCAATCTCCTGCCAGAGTTTATCTACGGCTGTTTTCATATATGACGTCATAACCATTGCAAAACCTGCATCTTGATGGCCTTTTAAAACCCTCATCTTGAAGTCAACCAAACCAAGGACTCAGTGTTTCTAAAACTGGTTAGTGTAAAAGCTGAAGAATAACGTGTAAAGTAGTGTCAGATACCTTGTGTCACTTAGTTGTCAACATGGTGAAGTTTTAATAAGTATATGGAAAACTCAGCGACTCAACCCCTCACCGTATGGAAAAGGTGCTCACCTACAAGTCCCACCCTAAGGACCAAAGTGAAAACGTAGATAGCAAAAGCAAAGAAGGGGCACACTCAAAAGGGTGCACTTGAAAGAACAAAGATGCACAATTTATTCAACCTAAAAACATATACTCCCCTAAAAATAGATATACATAAAATGCAGGCTCTACAGGTCCTTCTCAAAAAATTTGCATATTGTGATAAAGTTCATTATTTTCTGTAATGTACTGATAAACATTAGGCTTTTATATATTTTATATCATTACACACCAACTGAAGTAGTTCAAGCCTTTTATTGTTTTAATATTGATGATTTTGGCATACAGCTCATGAAAACCCAAATTTCCTATCTAAAAAAATTTGCATATTTCATCCGACCAATAAAAGAAAAGTGTTTTTAATACAAAAAAAGTCACCCTTCAAATAATTATGTTCAGTTATGCACTCAATACTTGGTCGGGAATCTTTTTGCAGAAATGACTGCTTCAATGCGGCGTGGCATGGAGGCAATCAGCCTGTGGCACTGCTGAGGTGTTTTGGAGGCCCAGGATGCTTCGATAGCGGCCTTAGGCTACTTTCACACTTGCGCTTGATCGGATCCGTTCTGAACGGATCCGATCATATTAATGCAGACTGTTTCTGGTTCAAAAGTGGCTTGACCTGGGGAATGCGGCACCTGTAGCCCATTTCCTGCACACGCCTGTACACGGTGGCTCTGGATGTTTCTACTCCAGACTCAGTCCACTGCTTCCGCAGGTCCCCCAAGGTCTGGAATCGGTCCTTCTCCACAATCTTTCTCAGGGTCCGGTCACCTCTTCTCGTTGTGCAGCGTTTTCTGCCACACTTTTTCCTTCCCACAGACTTCCCACTGAGGTGCCTTGATACAGCACTCTGGGAACAGCCTATTCGTTCAGAAATTTCTTTCTGTGTCTTACCCTCTTGCTTGAGGGTGTCAATGATGGCCTTCTGGACAGCAGTCAGGTCGGCAGTCTTACCCATGATTGCGGTTTTGAGTAATGAACCAGGCTGGGAGTTTTTAAAAGCCTCAGGAATCTTTTGCAGGTGTTTAGAGTTAATTAGTTGATTCAAATGATTAGGTTAATAGCTCGTTTAGAGAACCTTTTCATGATATGCTAATTTTTTGAGATAGGAATTTTGGGTTTTCATGAGCTGTATGCCAAAATCATCAATATTAAAACAATAAAAGGCTTGAACTACTTCAGTTGGTGTGTAATGAATCTAAAATATATGAAAGTCTAATGTTTATCAGTACATTACCGAAAATAATGAACTTTATCACAATATGCTATTTTTTTTTGAAGGACCTGTATACGGATATATGACCTCTAAGTAGATAGGAATGATTACCATATATAAATGCGCCAGTCCCAGGGTGATTCCTATAGCATGTATGCCAGCTGTATACAGTTGAAATGAGGCCCGTGCTGATGAATAGAAAAGCTGGTACATATATGCCGGCTATATAGCACTGGGAATGTAGCACGTGCGTCAGTATACCGCAGCCAGATATATATCAATGGAAATACAACACGTGTACAGGTGTAATGGTGAAGGCTGTGTAGCGCTTAATACCAATGACTTCTGGTCGTTCCCAGTTAAAGTCTAATTCATATATGCGGCAATAATCACAGTTGGTAACACAGCATCTCTTCCAAAAGTCAGCTGGTAAGTTCACAATACCATAATGGGTGCTCCCCAGGAGCTGGGTCTTACCCGTCTTCACTGCCTCTTTGCGTCGCTGATTCCAGGCGGCCGCACACCAGCGACATCCCACATGGTGTGCTAGACCTCAGCGTGGCGTCCCACGTGACCTGGTTGCTTAGGAGACCGGGTAAAGCTGAGATGACGTCGCAAATAAGCGACCGATTGCTCAGGATCTGGACAAAGCTGATTCTCCTTTATCTTCTTTTCTTATTGCAGATATTCTCTTGTAGGATTAGTAAGTGCAACGCTCACTCCTCACGCCAGACGCGTTTCGAGGTGCTGTACCTCTTCCTCAGTGGCCACTGAGGCCGCTGCAAAGAGGCAGTAAGACCCAGCTCCTGGGGAGCACCCATTATGGTATTGTGAACTTACCAGGTGACTTTTGGAAGTGATGCTGTGTTACCAACTGTGATTATTGCTGCATATATGAATTGGACTTTAACTGGGAATGACCAGAAGTCATTGGTATTAAGCGCTACACAGCCTTCACCATTACACCTGTACAGGTGTTGTATTTCCATTGATATATATCTGGCTGCGGTATACTGACGGACATGCTACATTCCCAGTGCTATATAGCCGGCATATATGTACCATCTTTTCTATTCATCAGCACGGGCCTCATTTCAACTGTATACAGCTGGCATACATGCTATAGGAATCACCCTGGGACTGGCGCATTCATATACGGGACTCATTCCTATCTACTTAGAGGTCATATATCTGTATAGAGCCTGCATTTTATGTATATCTATTTTTAGGGGAGTATATGTTTTTAGGTTGAATAAATTGCGCATCTTTGTTCTTTCAAGTGCGCCCTTTTGAGTGTGCCCCTTCTTTGCTTTTGCTATCGAAGTTTTAATAAGATCACAGTTTATCAGTTGCAGCTCCAGCCTAGTGCTGTGCGGCTGGAGTTCTCGGTATTCATGAGCTGTCCTCCCAATGCTGATTGACTGCTTTCTCCTAATGCACGGTAATAGGGAGAAAGCTGCACTCCATAAAAATTGTAAAACAGTATTTGCAAACTTATTTACCCATACACTCTGGCTTGACAATGGCTTCACTGAGGAGCTGAAACATCACATCTGATGACTATGGGTGAAGAAACGACACACATTGTTTTGGAATTCTTCTGGGGTGCAGCTTCTTCCTTTGACCTTTGACATCTTGTAATGACCTGTTATTATAATTAATGGTGTCCTTTTAATAAAAATCACAGTTTATCAGGTGCAGAGCCAGCCTAGCGTTGTGCTTCGGGAAGACTCCCCTACCCCTGTCCTTACAACACCGATTGACAGCTTTATCCCTGTTACTCTGCATTGGGAGAGTAGCCATGCCACTCAAATTCTCATGCAACAATTCAGCATATTTTATTAGTACATTGGTCCCCCAAGTTACAATATCAGTTGGTTGGTAAGTTGAAACCATTGTAACTTGAGTCCATAACTCTATGGAAAACTACGAAGTGGTTCCAGAGCAGAATATGTCATCAGAATATGGTAAAGTAAAGCTATTAATCACTTTCTATGGTGAGGGCAGGAGCTGCTTCAGGGCAGGCAGCCATCTTTCCTACGGGCACAGGGAGGTTTTTCTGCCTGCCTGCAGCCCCGATTGCTGCCATTGGCCGGTTTCTGCAGACTGGCCAATCGCAGCTCCGGATGGAGTTTTATCCATTTATGGAGCTGCAGTGGGGTCGTACAGGGGTGACAGGTACTGAACTAGCCAGAATCTGTCTCCCTCAAGGTGAGGCAGGGGAGATCAGTGTTTGGCATCCCCTGCCTGCGCTGTGATTGGCTGGAACAATGCTCCAGCCAATGGCAGCACTATAGCAGCACAGGAAAGGGCTGACCACCACTGCTATTTGATCTTTTGCTGCTGAAAGAAGAAAAAAGTAAAGAACAACATCTGGAATTGCTGCTCTGATTTTTTTTTCTCCCCATTTTCAGCAGTTCCAGATCCCTAAACCACCCTCCAACCCTGCCCCTTCCCTTCACCTTTCAGTAGTGTGCTCATTAACATCTGCACATTTTTGAGGTTTTCTTATACATTTTTTTGTGTGATAAAAGACCTGCAGTTAGTGGTAGTTTTATATTTCAGTCAGTTTAGAATTTTGCACGAATGCACCATCTGCGTGCGTGCATTTTGCAACCACTGAGCATCGATCAGTAGTGTCCATTTTTTTTTGGCAGAAAATACTTTGTATAGAAAATACTATTTTTTTTTTACAATTTTTTTCTCTCCTAAATTTCAAATTTATTACAAGCCCCTTCACGTGTGAAAACACAACTGTCACGGCTGAGGATGGGAAAAACCCTCAGCCGTGCGGTGCTCAGAAATGTCCGGTCGCTACTCGGTCAGGGCAACAGAATTAGGGAGCAGGTCACCTCCTATTGCGTCCCTAACACTGACCCTGTCTCCTGTCCGTATGAGCCGACCCTGGTGGTAGGAGGGCTCATACTCTGGAACCTAATAGTCCCTACAAGCCCTCAGGATGGCCCTGAACTAAGGAGCAGGGTAAGACAACCTACTCCTCCTAGGCACGGAGGAGCAGGAGTCTCACTGGCCAAGCAGCATGAAAGAAGGGGAACATGAACAGACCTATGAACATGACAGGTGAACCCAAACAGTTCCACACAAACCTGCCACAGCCTTGCTGACTGGAACTCGTGCTCAGAAAACGCTGTCCACACAAACATAGGTAAACAGCACACACATGAAGACACACAGGGACCAGGACATCCATAGCTGCAATAAAAACCAAAGGTAAAGGACATAAACTAAACATCAGGGTTATGGATTTTATGACCGGAAGTGTGGCCCTTACTGGAAGATGGTATTCACAGGAGGCTGCTCCAGCTAAGCATGGCTGAAGCAACCCACTGAGCCATGCCAAACACAGAGGCTTTATAGGCCTAAGTGGCCACACCCACACAGACACACCCAGTGTCTCACACACACAGAAAGGAAGTTAACCCTTCCATCACCAGGGAAGGGAAAACACCACTAAAAGGGGAAGTGCACACAATAACATAAAACCTAGTGCACACATACACACACACCTAACAGAAAGGTTGCTAGGTGCAACCGCATGCACAACATAGCAAGCTGCCACAATACAGCTCAGACTGCTATGCTGCCACATACATACTGTTGCCAGCGGCAACCACAGGTGAGGAAAATACCACAGCCCTCACCTGTGATTGACAACCAAACTAAACCGCTGACAACCGCATGCGGTTCAGGAGTCACGGTCATGGCCATGGCCGTGACAACAACATGCACACCCCTCACACTAAATAAAGGTTTACACATTTCACACGTCACACCCCAATAAAATAAAAATGGCCCGTCCATCCCAACGAGTATACTCAGCTGAAGAGGCATACGCCATGCTTTCCTCCGATATTGAGTCTGCCAGTGAGGGAGATGAGGATGCCACTTTCCTCTACTCCTCTACTCCTCTACCCCCTCATCATCATCATCAACCATTGATGAGGGACCCTCTAGAAGGCGCCACAGAACAACAGCTGAGGCAGACCCCCAGAGTGAGCCCACATGGACCCCACCCCCTGAGAATTATCAGCCCCAAATTCCTAAGTTTGGGGGCAACTCAGGAATTCAGATAGATTGTGCGGGCTTCACAGAAATAGATTTTTTTTAAAATCTTTTTCTCTGAAGATTTTATAAATTTGATGGTAACCCAAACAAATTTATACGCCCATAATTTATTTCCGAGAACTCCACAACACCATACGCTAGACCCCAAGGTTGGACCCCAGTAAATGCATGATGACCTTTTGGGGGTCTTGCTGCATATGGGCGTTGTTGAGGGAAGTGTCATATTTAAATATATATGTATATATGCCTTGACATATATACATATATATTAGCCCGTGTCCATAGGCTCGTCCAGGTGGGATCTATAGATATGCACGGAGATGTATATAGGCCCCTTTTTGGCATACATCTCCGTGTATATGTATAGATATATGTATTGATGGGCTTAATGTTTGTGCCCTGTGTGTAAGGGTATATTCATGGATGTGCCCCAAACATCAATGAATATACATATGATCCCCCCCCTCACTAGGTATATGTATTTAGATATATATGTATATATATGTGTATGGATGTGCCCCAAGCATCCATACACATATAGTATCGGACAAAATGTGATCCCCCCCCCTCCTCCTGCATCCCTGCAGGGGTTGAGGAAGGTCACTAGATGGCTGGACAATCATGTCCAGCCTCTGGTGACATCAAAAGGCATAGGATCAATAGAGATCCGATGCCTTTTGGTATTTAACTATCCCCAGCTGCTGGGGATAGTTAACATAACAGAGAGAGGGAAACAAACATCCCTCCCTCTGTTATCTGCATACCTCCGGCGCGATAATTATCGCACCGCAAGGTATGCAGAGGACTACAGGCGGAGGATCAAAGGAATCCTCCGCCTAGAAGCGCGCTCTGGGAGGCGCGGGCCGGCGCGGTGACGTCATATCACCGCGCCGGCCCACGTGTTCGGGCCGGCGGCGCGCATGCGCGCCGCGGGACGGGCGACCTCGGGAGCGAGCGCTGCTGGACTTAAATAGTCCGGCAGCGCTACGCTGGGGAGACCGGTCCACCACCTGCATTAGAGAGGATCATCCCTGGACGAAACGAGCCCCCCTGGACAACGAGCAGAGGATAACATAAGTATCACCCTCTACCACCAACGCTCATCCACCCGCCTAGACACTATCTACCTACCCCCCCTATACCACCAATGCTAATCCACCCTCCTATACACTATCTACCTACCCCCCCCTATACCACCAACGCTAATCCACCCTCCTATACACTATCTACCCCCCCTATACCACCAACGCTAATCCTATAGAATCCTATCTACCCTGCCCTATATCCCTTATTTCCCCCCATACCCTTACTGCCCCCTATAATATACCCTCATCTCCTGTACCCCTAGTGACCCTCATCTTCCCCTGTCCCAGGTCCTGATATCCCCGGCATTTACATCCCCTGTTCCCCGGTGTCTCTACCCCCGCGGCTGTCCTGCTTACCCCAGCAGCACAGTTTATGTAATAACCCCTGATTTTACCCCTTAGGGATAGTATATAGTCAGGCTTGGGTGGGCGACCGTTAAAGTGTATGAATGTGTATGGTCATTAATACTAGTTAGATCTTGGGGTGGATTTGGGACTGTGTTAGTGTAGTCAGTGCCGTGTTAGTGTATTGTATTAGTGTGTGTATCTATATTATTGTGCATTGTTATAACAATATATATCTATCCATCTGTTTATAGATATATATAGTTATAAACCTATAATTCCTTTATAATTACAAGGAATCGCTGCCGTAGAGGTAGTATATTGTTGGCACTGTATTACTTGTGTATTCTGTAACGATTAATAAATACTGTGTCATTTGTATCTATTGTGTAACGTGTGATTACTAGCGGTAGTCAGTAAGGCGCATGCAGCTAGTGTAGCGATCAGTGTAAGCATAGCGAAAGTATTGTGTTAATTGTTTTATAAAGGTATAAATAGGTGGAGTCATCAATAGACGGTTCCTCCTATTTATGAATATTAATTATCAATATTCGCATAATATTGGTGATTAATATACCCCTTTGACATTGGCGAGCCAGGCCCACTGCTGTGAGTTTGTATCTGTGGTTGGTTTTGGAACAGAAAAATCGCTTACGCGGTGAACTAATCAGGTGGGAAGGACGCGGTCAGTGGATCTGAGCGTCCATAGCCTGCAAGTTCGGACAGGTAGAGCGGGTTTTTCTCGATCAGAACCAGACACAGAGCAAACTCTACAGCAGAGAATCTAAAATCTTTCCTGATCTTTGTGTACTAATATTTTCTGATTCCCTTACACGCCAACTGGAGAGAAGTCATCACATACACCACTGAAGAGAGAACCATCATCGTTGAAACAGAAGTCGTCTGGCTGAACGGGAGAAGGCGTTCCGAATATTGAAGGACCTCCTCCACGCAGCAACACAGTATCAACGACACCAATGAAGATGGCCTCTCGTCAAAAAGTGAGTATGAACTTCACCACACTGCAACACCTCAGCAAACATAGCACATACAACCCCATCATCCCCACCACTTACAAATCCACTGAGCTGCTATGGTCCACTTTATTGGACCAAGCATACGCTCACCATAAACTCAGCATTAATCGTAGTGTGTTCAAAAAAAACAAAAAAACGACTCCAAATGCTAGCCAAATTGGTTCACACCTTTGAGGATATCATTTGGAAGCCAGAACATCTAGAAACACTTAACAGCACAACAAAGGCAGAGGAAGTTTCCAACATGGCAAACTTTCACTGCAATTGTTGTGTTGAAAACATTAAACAGTTGTACACATTACAAACACAACTACAAGAGAAGTCCCAGTGTACGGCCGAGAGGGGCAGGGAGATTTGCGTGTTAGAGTCTAGACTCTCGGACAAGGAGAGTTTCTACTCTGACATGGACAAGGAATTGCTCAGACTGTACACTGAGATAAATCAGTTCAGGAACAATACGGTATCTATGGATAGCATGATTGTTCAACTTCGAGAGGACCTGGCTGCAAAAACGCAAACCATTGCGGATTTGCAGCAGGTCATCTCGAATCTGTCACGTTCTGGTACTAACAGCATGTTGCCCACGAAACAGGTTTCTGTTTCGGGAACGGCACATGGGGAGACAGCGGCGACAGCACCAATATCTTCCACGGATCAAACACCCGACGCTGTAGACACCAGGGGACAGGTGGAACGGACGCTACCTTTTACCCAAACACCCAGGGAGAATAGGGGTAGCAACCGATTCCAGGAACAGGACAACGATTGGAGAGAGGAAAGTGGTTGGCCATTTACCACTTCCAATCCGCCAACGCGTCCGGAAAGACAGGAAGATTTTTATCCTAACCATTCCAGTATGGAAAGGATAAACTTCCTGTTACGGATTTGCAAGGAGATCCCAAAATATGATCCCATTGTAGATCCGTTTACTTCATGTGATATCTTCGAGGGTCACTGTAACAAGTATTCAGTGGCTCACGAATATCGCATGGAGTTATTCAAGTTATGGTTACCTACACACCTAAACCAAAGGTATGAGGTAACGGGGAGGACACAACCCATGAATGGACAGTTTTATGACAAGGAGGAACGTCTCTCCATACTCATGAGACTGGCAACGGGCCATTGGGACGTCACTCCAGATATCCTGTCCAAGTTCAAACCCACTATACATGACGAACCTTTGTCTATGTGTAGTCGGTTTGAAGCCATGTATAGAAGGGTTACAAAGGATCACGGTGTCGGAATTCCACAGGGTATGATACGTATGTTTGTGGAGAAATTCCCATACCTTGATACTGCAATCCGGTTGAGCGCAGCCAGGGAACCATCCCTCACGGATGCTGCTATGATTATTGAGCAGTGCAGACAGGATACACTGCTCAATAAGAAATTCGTCAAAGTGACGGAGCGTGCGCCTGTACCTGATATATCTCAAGATGATCGGGTACAGCACACAAAGGGTAATTCAACTATTCGCCCCACGGCCCCGCCATTGGAAAGGATGGGAAGCATTCGATGCTTCCTATGTTTACAATACGGGCACATAAAGAGGAATTGTCCACAATGGTCACGTAATAACCGGACAAATCCTGAGAGAACGGGCAATAATAACGGTTTCAAGATGAAACCTAATTATGCCAAACCAGTGGGGGAATATCTGGGATATTCACAGGTCCAGACACCAAAACGTGTGGCTGTTGTGAATGACCCAGCGCGTTCGGTAAGGAGTGTGGAATCCCTGGAATCCACACTAAGGGTCCATAACAAGAACCCACAAGTGGCAGTATGTACCTCACAGGTACCTACTGGGAGTCTGGTAGAAATTGATTGAAGATCAGGGATCCCTAAAGAACTGGCGCCAGTATGTCCTATCATACTGGATTCTTCAGGGAGACCCCACATAAAAGACAAAATAAAAAATCAGGACGCCGAAATCATGCTTGACACTGGTGCGGAAATTTCCATTACCAATGTAAAACATGATTTGCATCCCAACAGCCCTCAGTGTGTGGTGATCGGATTTGATCACCAACAAGGGGGGGGGTGAAGGCCCACAGAATAGAAGAAGTAATTGTCCAGATTACCACCCACACGACCCTTAGGATCCCCATGTGGTATTACCCCGGTTCTGACAACATTATTGGAACCGACGTAATGACACAAAATGGGTGGATCCTAGATCTGGCAAATAGTATTGTATGGAAGGGTCCCAGACAATCCAAGGTGTTTGTCATCCAACGCCAGTTTCTGGGACCACCATTGCCAACAGTAGATGACTCTACTGAAGTACTTGAACACAAATGGCCTGAGATCTCACATAATCCAGATCTTGAGCCTATTGTGTATGAGTACCCCGATCTGTGGGCCCAGGGAAAAAACGATTGTGGTAGACTGATTGGAGTTCAGGTGGACATACAAGGTCCCGACCCTCCACCTCAACGCCAATACCGCTTTCCGCCAAAAGCCACCCATTCAATTCTGGACACCATCCAAGAATTGAAAACCAGGGGGGTGGTCATAGAGGGCAATTCTAAATGCAACAATGCCCTCTGGCCAGTAAAGAAAAAGGACACCAATGCATGGAGGCTCACCATAGATCTCCGGGTCCTCAACAAATACACCCCAATGTCCGCTCCAGTGGTGGCACAGACTTCCGACATCATGGCCAGAATAAGCGGCAAAAGTCGCATATTCTCAACCATAGATGTTGCCAATGGGTTCTTCTCAATTGAACTCACTGAAAACTGTAGGTACAAATTTGCCTTTACAGTAGGGGACAAACAGTACATGTTCGGTGTACTCCCCCAGGGATTCCACAGTAGTCCCACATATTTTGACCAGGCATTGGCGGCCGTTCTGAGTGTATTTTCACGGCCGGGATGCCTTCTGCAATACGTGGATGACCTGCTCTTACACACAGAAACCATAGAAGAACACTTGGTTCTGTTAAAAGAGCTATTGGGACTCCTGGCTAAGTCAGGACTCAAGCTGAGTCCCCACAAGGCAAATTTGGCCAGAACGGAGGTGACTTTTCTTGGAGTCCAAATTTCTTTTGGAGCCAAAGGAATCGTGGCAGCCAGAGTGGAAGCCATGGTAAAGTTGCCTAGGCCGGGCACTCTACAAGATTTAAGAAAATTCCTGGGAGTTGCTAATTTCATGAGGGAGTTCATAGAGGATTTTGCTGCCAAAGCAAAACCCCTCTATGAACTCCTCAGAGGAGAAGACCCTTCAATCAAAGGTTGGTCTGATGCACAGGAAGAGGCCTTTTCTACTTTGAAAAGGGACCTCTCCTCTGCCCCTGTATTGGCTACCCCCCATCCTGAAGGGGAAATAGCCATACAGGCGCATGCAGGGACGGAGTCTATCTCAGCGGTCCTCCTACAGCAGATAGGGTATGACACTAGACCGCTGGGATACTTCTCCAGGTTACTTTCGCCTGTTGAACGAGGGTTCGATGAGTGTGCCAAACAACTGGCAGCCATACACTATGCCGTCAAAACCACTGAGCATATTGTAGGCTTCAGGCCCCTCACTTTGCAGACTCCACACTCTCCGTTGGCCCTCCTGCTCCGTGATACACTCCCTGGAGTCTCCCAACAGAGATTTGGGAGGTGGATTATGGATCTCAGTGGCCGGAGTCTACAGGTGAACCACAAAGCCAAGTATGTTCTGTCCCAGTTACTGAACCTAACTGGCACCGAACATGACTGTGGCCAACCAGCGCATATCGACGCGCCACAAATTTTCAGGACCGATAAACATCCAGAAGACAGAGTCATCTTTGTTGATGGCTCTCGATTTTTCATGGATGGGACCTATGTCACAGGTTTTGCTGTGCTGGATGAGACCACAGGTACCCAGAATCTCGTCAGGTTACCAGGTCACATGTCGGCACAGCGGGCGGAACTGGAGGCAGTCAAGAAAGCCTTACTTCTTCAACCCCCAGGAAAACGAACTATATATAGCAACAGTTCATATGTAGTTCGTTCTCTCACCCTGCACCTGGACACATGGAAAAGACGAGGATTTGTGGATAGCCAAAACAAACCTCTGGCTCATTTGTCGGTCCTGAAAGAACTTTGGGAATGGGGCATGGCACACCCGGCGGAAGCAGCCATCATAAAAATCCCTGCGCATCAGAAAGGGGATGAGCCTTTGACGCTAGGTAACAACAAAGCGGATGAATTGGCCAAACTAGCGGCAGTATCTGGGATCCTTCAAGAAACAGACACTGAGCCGCTACCAGCATACCAGATTGCAGTTCGTACCAACCTGAGTAAAGGCCCGGTGTCATTTGAGGAGGAACAAGCAAAAGATCCTCTTCTAACGACACACCTCACATCTCCACAGCATCCCTGGTCAATACAGCAAGGGATCCTGTGTTATGATACTGGTACACAGCAACTTCCTCTTCCCGTGGTTCCACAGCATCTGCAAGCAGAACTGACCAGATTGAACCACCAACTGTTTGGACACCTGGGCCGGGATAAACTCTTGTCTCTCCTGAGAGACAAATTATACTGGCCGGGAATGTCCAACACAGTAGAGGAAGTAACACAACAGTGCCTGGTATGTGCTCAGGTTAACCCAAGGGCGTGTGCCCTGAAGCCGGTGTTGCAGCGAGTTCCTCCTGCAGATGGTCCATGGTCCGCACTACAAATAGATTTTATAGGACCTTTACCAACAGGAAGTCGTAACTATCGTTACGCACTGGTGGTAGTGGATGTTTTCTCTAAATGGGTAGAAGCCATCCCCACGGTTAACGATTCGGCTACAACCACTGCCCGTGTTCTCTGGGAACAGGTTCTGTCACGATGGGGTATCCCCAGATTGATAGAGTCAGACAGAGGGACCCATTTCACGGGTAAGGTAATAAAAGCGCTTTGTGGTCTTTTGGACATAAAGCAAAGGTTTCATGTGCCTTACCACCCTCAGTCAGCGGGCATCGTGGAGCGGATGAACCGGACCATAAAAACACGACTTTCTAAAGCACTACTGGAGAAAGGTTCCTCATGGGTAACCTCTCTGCCAGCCGTGCTAATGGGAATCCGAGCTACCGAGGCTACCAGTACCGGTATCACCCCGTTCGAACTAATGACCGGACGCAAAATGCCCCTATGCCTGCCCAATGAACCCCTAGTGTCAGAACCAGTGAAGAACGCCATCGCCAGAGACCTGTTTCTCCAACAGGTACAACTAAACCTGAAGCAGCTATTGCCTCATGCAGCAATACGGTTACACAGACCGTATCTACAGGGGGAAACGCCAATGCCCTCTGTAGGAGAGCTGGTGATGGTGAAAGTCTTCCGTCGGGCCGGCCCCTGGGATGCAAACTGGGAAGGACCCTATCAGGTCCTTGAAGTAATGGGTGACACCATGCTAAAGGTGCAAAGGCCGATGACTACCAAAAAAAAATCACGTAGGCGGCAGGGAGTTTTATGGATCCATATCGACCAGGCCAAGGCCACCCGAGCCTCCCCAATTCAATAACATAACCCTCACACAGTTGGGTAACCGGGGGGGGGGGTTTGGTGGGTCGAGGGTGGATCCATGAAACTAATTACATACACATTGAATTAACAGATCACGGGAGGGAGACTCACCAAGGTTACGACTAGCCTGAAAAGATATAAAAATCCTCTGAACATGGCATATCCCCAACTTGTGGCACTGGTGGTAAGCATGATGATGGCGGGCTCAACCTCTTCGGGGGAGGGCCTGGGAGTTAATAATGATATGGCTGACATATCTATGAATAAACCCGGCCTTTTAATGGTGGAATGTTTGGAGGGCAAAATCCTGAAACCATACGAGAACTTCTCCTTTACACCAGGACAGTGGTATCTGTATGGTTTCCAGAGGGAGAGTTTCGCCCAAGGTGTAATTCAACATTATACCCCTGTGAAGAATGTGTCTGCCATACAACATGATTTACATGCCCTCTGCCTCAAAGAATTCAGACATTTTCGGGACTCTGACCCTACTCCTATGAGATCCTTAAGATGGGTGTCTAGGGACCCTCACCTGCATCCTTACAAACAAGTGGAAGCCAACACTACCACAGTATTGTGTACCAAGGAGGGGGTTCTGAGTCCCGAGGATGTCACGGGTGCAGAGTATAGTGGCTGGTATATCCTTAAAGCTACCTTCATAAGGAGGGATAGCCAAGATGGGCTGAGGGTAAGGACATATTTTGACAGACCCATTCCGGTAAAGGGCACCCTAAAAGCTTATTGTATGTTAAGAGATTCCCAGATGATTATCACTAGGGAATCCAGTTATGTTCAGGGACATGTGTCCACAGATTACATACGAACCAGTATAATGATGCTAAAGTTAAACTGCAGTAACTCTGGCCAGGCCCTATGGAATGACCAGAGTGGTCCGGTAAAACTGGAAGGCTTTTACCGAGCCACCATTTTAAAAGTACGGACAGATGCCAAGGATCTCAGGTATGCTCAGTTAAAGGGATCTCCATCCATACGGTCTTTTATGATCACCATCATGAGAGACAATTGTGTTCAGGAGGTGACGGGATATTATTTCGTCACCTATGCCCACTGGGAACAAGATACCCAGATGGTAACCTTGGACACTAATCCCTGGAGTTGGGATTTGGTGTGCAATGGGGTGGATACCCCTACAGTGGATGTATGGATGGACGGTACCCCTATGAATGAGGAATACCGGGGTAGGTATGTGTCTTCCGATTGGAAAGACCCTAGTGGCAGGGATATTAACTTTGACATCAATATAGATGGTTCGTTTAGATGGCCTTTTTGCGAGGCAGTAGATGAAGGGTGCTGGACATTTACACAATGGGTCTATCTGTCTAAATCCAAACCCGTAGGAAAACTAGTGCTACAGGTTGGAGAAAGTGACCAATGGTATCCGTTCAAAGGTAGAGGGCAAGTTTGTGTAACCGTGGTGAGGATCCCCTATGAAGCAACAGGTCTCCAACCTGTAAAAATGCATTTAGACTCTTGCAACGCCCCTATCCATCAATTGGCAGATCCTATAGCTCCTCAACTGTCATCCCCATGGAAGATCATCACGGGGACAAAATTTGTCCTATTTACTTGGAGAATTTCCGTAGATGACTTCCGAGTCGACCAATGGGATCACAGATGTGGGGAGTTTGTGAGGAACCAAATTGACATGATAAGAGGTTGGATAGAGGCGGGGCAAGAGGTAAGAAAGGACGATCTCATACACAGGAATCAAAGAGGAAGAAGAGATCTGATAGCCATGGGACTAGGCGGAGGTGCATTGGGAGTGGGCACCCTGAACACTATGGACATGGAAGTCCTGAGAGGTAAACTTGGGGATGTTGCGCGACACGCCGGAGAAGGATTCGAGACCCAGCTTGATGTAAACCACGTCTTAGAGGGTTTGCAGCATTCGCACATAGATGCCACTACCTCTCTATCTTCTGCATTACGGGAGAAGTTTAGAAGGTTAGTTGTGGGTCTCTTGGAGGAACAGGATAGGGCTCAGCTCGCTCTGGCGTGTACGCAAGTCCAAAGTGAACTCTCGGGCAACCTTAAACATATTGTATCATCATTGTACGGCGGCCACTTTCCATTTAACCTCCGCCAATGGGTAAGTCCTCTTATATCTCCTTTTGCAGCCAATCACACCAACTGGTGGGTAGTACAGTGGCACGGCTGTAGCAATCTCACTTGCACTGCGTCATCATTGGCTCCTGTGTCTGGTCATCCTAGACAGGGTTACAGTGCAGTTAACCTAGGGATTGTCATAAATAACCAGACGGTGCTTCATCCACAGCTCCCCTCGTGCGTTCTAACCTATGTTAGACACAGAGGGATGCTGGAAGAAAGAGGATGCCATCCTCTGTCAAGGTAGTCAGGATCGGGTGCTAAGACACCAGTGTTGGAGCACCGAGGGGTCCTGTGAGATGAAGGCCAGCCCAATGCCCTCCTCCCCTAAATACTTGGGACAAGGGTATTGGTGCTGGTACCAGAGGCAAAATATGTCTTACACCATTTATGGGACTAATTGCACCGAGAGAGGAGAACTCCTCCCTGGAGCGTATTGCACCCTTAGTCCCGTCCTAGGTTTAGATGTCGCAGAGCTACAAGGAAGGACACCAATCACCCCGGAGAAGAGACTCGACATCCGCCCTGACGTTCCGGTGAGGCTCCAGAGGATTCCTCTTGGCTTTGGGATAGAACTCAAACACCTCCTGCTAGACTTCAGCCGAGAAGACGAGATACTTCAGAACCTTCGAGAAACTGAGAAACGGGCCACCATCCAACTGACGCACGACAAGAACAAAATAACGGCAATCACTACCGCCTTGGACAAGGACTCCAAAGTTTCCTGGTGGGAAAGTCTGTTCGGCTACAGTCCCAAGGCAACATCCTTCTTTAACCTATTGATACACCCGGTGATAGTTCTTCTGGTTCTGGTAATCATCATGTACACGGGACTGTGTCTAATCTACAGGAGGGTCAAGAGACTTGCGGACCAACTAAACCAGAACCAGACAGAGCTTCATGAAGCCAATCGTAGGAGGCTCAGGACTTAGCTCCAACAAAGTCCTGAAGCCAGAGACTGTATGGACATTCTGTAACCTCATAGCATTGTGTATGTGTGTGTGTATATATATATACATATATATGTGTGTGTTGCATTATAGTAGAGGTTCGTATAAGGGTTCGGGATATATCCTAGGCCACCCTGTAAACATTATACTGTGTAATAGATTTATATTGATGATAAGCATGTGAGTTCCTTGTGTGCCCGTGGATGCTCTAGGTGCAATTGTGCGACAGCCATACTACATTATGGTTGAGCGCACACTTGCATCCTATAGTCATTTCCCAAAGACACGGTAGTCTGTTAACTACCGGCATCTTTGGAGGTGTAGAGAGATCTATGGGTACACACTAAATTAAATTAGGCTGTATTGGGAGGGATGGGACCTGTTTGTGTGAGTAGGGAAGAAGTAGATTCCCTAGGGTCAGGCCCCTCATTACCAAAATTTTTGCCACTTAACATCGACAATGGTGACTTTTTGTAAGGGTTGGACTGAATGGTGGTAGTGCGGGGTTCCTTCCCGCAGTTAGAATTTAGGTACTATGACATCACCTCTCACCAGAAATTCTGTCCTGCCTTATAAATATCTACGTATCTGTCCATGGGAGAACCTCTCGAACAACTAAGTCTTCAATCAAGATAATTCGTAATTGCGTTAAAAGGCCAACCTACGGCCGTCCGTACCCCAGAAGGAGGTGCTACATAAGGGTAAAGTCATTCCAGAATCATTGGGAGTGACTGACACCGAAGGACTGGCACTGACATTGCGGGGGACTGACGCCGGGAAAGCAACACTGGCAAAGAGAAAGAAAAGACCATACACGGTCGCTGAGTGGAGTGATCGAAAGACTGCAAGGGTGAAGCCGTTCCGGAGTCTACGTTGGGAGTGGCTGTCACCTGAAGATCATAAGATACCAAGAAAGTTATCCAAGGAGAAGAAGATGGTGTATTCGGTGGATGGAGACCTTTTGATGAGAGGCAGGATGGAGATGTTAGTCACGATGAGTGATGTCTAGGTACCTAAGAGTCAGATTACTTTAGTCCTCCCTGAACTGTCACCAAGGGTACGATTGAGGAGACAAATGCCTCCCAACCCTTCCCCCAAAATGTTTATTGTCGTATTCCCGACAACAGGGGGATTGTTGAGGGAAGTGTCATATTTAAATATATATGTATATATGCCTTGACATATATACATATATATTAGCCCGTGTCCATAGGCTCATCCAGGTGGGATCTATAGATATGCACGGAGATGTGTATAGGCCCCTTTTTGGCATACATCTCCGTGTATATGTATAGATATATGTATTGATGGGCTTAATGTTTGTGCCCTGTGTGTAAGGGTATATTCATGGATGTGCCCCAAACATCAATGAATATACATATGATCCCCCCCCCTCACTAGGTATATGTATTTAGATATATATGTATATATATGTGTATGGATGTGCCCCAAGCATCCATACACATATAGTATCGGACAAAATGTGACCCCCCCCCTCCTCCTGCATCCCTGCAGGGGATGAGGAAGGTCACCAGATGGCTGGACAATCATGTCCAGCCTCTGGTGACATCAAAAGGCATAGGATCAATAGAGATCCGATGCCTTTTGGTATTTAACTATCCCCAGCTGCTGGGGATAGTTAACATAACAGAGAGAGGGAAACAAACATCCCTCCCTCTGTTATCTGCATACCTCCGGCGCGATAATTATCGCACCGCAAGGTATGCAGAGGACTACAGGCGGAGGATCAAAGGAATCCTCCGCCTAGAAGCGCGCTCTGGGAGGCGCGGGCCGGCGCGGTGACGTCATATCACCGCGCCGGCCCACGTGTTCGGGCCGGCGGCGCGCATGCGCGCCGCGGGACGGGCGACCTCAGGAGCGAGCGCTGCTGGACTTAAATAGTCCGGCAGCGCTACGCTGGGGAGACCGGTCCACCACCCGCATTAGAGAGGATCATCCCTGGACGAAACGAGCCCCCCTGGACAACGAGCAGAGGATAACATAAGTATCACCCTATACCACCAACGCTAATCCACCCTCCTATACACTATCTACCTACCCCCCCTATACCACCAACGCTAATCCACCCTCCTATACACTATCTACCTACCCCCCCTATACCACCAACGCTAATCCACCCTCCTATACACTATCTACCCCCCCTATACCACCAACGCTAATCCTATAGAATCCTATCTACCCTGCCCTATATCCCTTATTTCCCCCCATACCCTTACTGCCCCCTATAATATACCCTCATCTCCTGTACCCCTGGTGACCCTCATCTTCCCCTGTCCCAGGTCCTGATATCCCCGGCATTAACATCCCCTGTTCCCCGGTGTCTCTACCCCCGCGGCTGTCCTGCTTACCCCAGCAGCACAGTTTATGTAATAACCCCTGATTTTACCCCTTAGGGATAGTATATAGTCAGGCTTGGGTGGGCGACCGTTAAAGTGTATGAATGTGTATGGTCATTAATACTAGTTAGATCTTGGGGTGGATTTGGGACTGTGTTAGTGTAGTCAGTGCCGTGTTAGTGTATTGTATTAGTGTGTGTATCTATATTATTGTGCATTGTTATAACAATATATATCTATCCATCTGTTTATAGATATATATAGTTATAAACCTATAATTCCTTTATAATTGCAAGGAATCGCTGCCGTAGAGGTAGTATATTGTTGGCACTGTATTACTTGTGTATTCTGTAACGATTAATAAATACTGTGTCATTTGTATCTATTGTGTAACGTGTGATTACTATCGGTAGTCAGTAAGGCGCATGCAGCTAGTGTAGCGATCAGTGTAAGCATAGCGAAAGTATTGTGTTAATTGTTTTATAAAGGTATAAATAGGTGGAGTCATCAATAGACGGTTCCTCCTATTTATGAATATTAATTATCAATATTCGCATAATATTGGTGATTAATATACCCCCTTAACAGGCGTTATAAAAAAAACAAAGGTTACTCAGTATTGGAGTGCAGATGTCTTGTACCACACTCCAATTTACAGTAACACCATGGCCCGTAATCGATTCCAATCAATACTTTTTTCTGCATTACAACGATAATGCACAATGCCTACCCCAGAATGAAACAGCATTTGACCGTCTGTTTAAAATTAGGCCCGTCCTTGACCACTTGAACGCAAAGTTTTCAGAAGTGTACACCCCAGAACAAAATGTTTGCATAGACAAATCCCTATTACTTTTCAAAGGGAGGGTAAGATTCCGCCAGTACCTGCCCAGCAAGCGGGCAAGGTATGGCATAAAACTGTATAAAATCTGTGAGAGTAGCTCTGGGTACACTCACAAGTTCTGGGTTTATGAAGGGAGGGACACCTGGATTGAACCCCCAGAATACCCCCCAGTCCTAGGAGTTAGTGGGAAGATAGTGTGGGACTTACTGCATCCACTGCTGGATAAGGGTTACCATCTATATGTGGATAATTACTACACGAGTCTACCACTGTTCCAGTCACTAAG
The DNA here is from genome assembly GCF_014858855.1 of Bufo gargarizans. NCBI lineage: Eukaryota > Metazoa > Chordata > Amphibia > Anura > Bufonidae > Bufo > Bufo gargarizans. The sequence goes on from NC_058082.1 coordinate 483,560,881, forward strand.
TTCCAGAGGTACTGTGGCGTGCGGAACATTGGCGTGCGAAAATTTTTTAATTTTTCATTTTCACAGCCAAGTGTTTCCTAATTCTGTGAAACGCCTGACGAGTGAAAGTGCTCACTGCACACCTTGAAATACTCTTTGAGGGGTCTAGTTTCCGGAATGGGGTCACTTTTTGGGGGTTTCCACTGTAGGGCCACCTCAGAGTGTATTTATATGCGACATAGCTCCCAATTACCATTCCAGCTAAATCCGCTCTCCTAAAGCCATATGGTGCTCCTTCCACTCTGAAGCCTGCTGTGCGCCCGTACATGATTTTTTGAGCACATATGGGATGTTGCCATATTTGGGGGGAAATGGGTAACAAACTGGTGTAAATTTTGTCCTGTTACCCCTTGTCAAAGTGAAAAATGTGGGTGTAAAGCAACTTTTTCTGGAATTTTTATTTTATTTTTAATTTTCACAGCCAAGTGCTTCCTAATTCTGTGAAACGCCTGATGGGTCAAAGTGCTCACTACACACCTTGAAATTCTCCTTGAGGGGTCTAGTTTCTGGAATGGGGTCACTTTTTGGGGGTTTCCACTGTAGGGGTACCTCAGGGTGTCTTCATATGAGACATAGCTCCCAAAAGCCAATCCTGCAAAATCTGTCCTCCAAAAGCCCTATGGCACTCCTTCCCTTTTGAACCCTGCCATGTGCTCATGCATCCATTTTTGAGCATATGTGGGGTGTTGCCGTATTCAGGGGAAAATGGGTAACAAAATTTGGGGTGCATTTTGTCCTGTTACCCCTTGTAATTTTTTAATTTTTAATTTTCACAGCCAAGTGTTTCCTAATTCTGTGAAACACCTGATGGGTCAAAGTGCTCACTACACACCTTGAAATACTGCTTGAGGGGTCTAGTTTCCAGAAGTTCCGTTTTTGGGGGTTCCACTGTAGGGGTACCTCAAGGTGTCTTCATATGCGACATAGCTCCCAAAAGCCAATCCTGCAAAATCTGTCTTTCAAAAGCCCTATGGTGCTAGTTCCCTTTTGAACCCTGCTCATACGACCATTTATTAGCAAATTTTTTCAGGGGTTTGTAAACTGGAGAATCAGAGTAATAAATAATGAGGTTTATTTTCCTTTTAACCCTTGCTATGTTACAGCACAAATGGAAGAAAATGGAAAATCTGAAAAAAATAATAATAATTTCGACATTTTACCTCAATTTCCCGTTAATTCTTGTGGAACACCTCAAGGGTTAACAAAGTTTGTAACATTAGTTTTGAATAATTTAAGGGCTTAAGTTTCTAAAATGATGTCATTTATGGGTGGTTTCCATTACATAAGCCCCTGAAAATCACTTTATAACTGAATTGGTGCTTTAAAAAAATGGTTTTGGAAATTTTGAAAAATTGCATCTAAAATTGTAAGCCTTCTAACGTCCTAAATAAATTAAATGACATTTACAAAATGAAGCTAACATAAAAGTAGACATATGGAAAATGTACAGTAATAACTATTTTCTGAGGTATCCCTATCTGCAAGAAAGGCAGAGAAATTCATATTTAGAAAAATTTCTGTCATTTTTGGGCTTTTTAATACAAAAAGGTGAAATATATCAACTGAAATTTACCACTGTCATGAAGTATAATGTGTCACAAGAAAAGAGTCTCAGAATGGCTTTGATAAGTAAAAGCGTTCCAAAGTTATTACCACATAAAGTGACACATGTCAGATTTGCAAAAATCAGCATGGGATTTAGGCTAGGTCTACACGACGACATTTGTTGCGCGACAAAAAGTCGCGCGACAGATAGGGCACAACTTTTGTTGCGCGACATTTTGTTGCACTAATGTCGCGCGACAATTTTTATAATGGCAGTCTATGGTGTCGCACTACAACATGCGACATGCTGCGACTGCGACGCGACAGTCGCAGAAAAATCCATCTCGAATGGATTTTCTGCGACTGTCGCGTCGCAGTCGCAGCATGTCGATTGTTGCAGTGCGACACCTTAGACTGCCATTATAAAAATTGTCGCGCGACATTAGTGCAACAAAATGTCGCGCGACAAATGTCGTCGTGTAGACCTAGCCTAAAGGTGAAACGTGGCTCGGTAGTAAAGGGGTTAATGAGAAGGAGAAGTTTTGGACAATGATACATAGCCACTGGCACAAGTGCTAACCTACAAAAAGTGCCCAGGGAAGGCGCAGTCATCAACAAGATCCTGGCTGCATTACTCTTCTATCTCACATTCATCCAGAGTGGCATTACCAGTCCAAGGACATTTTTCTTGTTCTTCTCCTCTAATCACATTCATACAAATGATGACAGAACTGCATGCTTCGGGCACACATCAATCTGTGCATATTTTTAAGTTGGCAATTTTATTGGCGCTATATAAATAAAGATATGCACAGCAGTACATCTCCCACATGCTGTCACAATTCTTCATGAATTGAAGCAATTTTAGGGATAGTGTTCAAAAAACAAAATCTAAGATTGATGAGAACATTTATGATATAAAATTAATATGACTTATGGGAAGCCTAGTTTTACTGATCAGATAATTTACAGTGCCCTCTATAAGAATAGTATACCATAAAGAGAGTAAAACTCTCAGAAAAAAATTTGCTTTGTGACTAATTACTTCATTGCGAAACGCATTTCTTTGTAAATAGCAGGGAACGCCTTCATCGTTGATCATGGTTGCACACCAGAATTTTTGTTTTTTTCAGACAACTTATCCCAAAATCATGGACGGCCAACATTTTTTACTAACAAATTGGAAAACCATAATGAATGATAGAGATTCTAAGTAATACATGTCTATACCTCAATATACTGATAAGAACTCAATACCAGTATTTACTTTGAGCTGTAAAATGATGATCATTACCAGCAAAATAATCTAGTCAAGAACCACCAGCCTCAAAAAAAATCAGACACATCTATTTTTTTTCCCAGACACCATAAAAAAATTGGTCTGTTTTAAGGACTGTCCAGGAATTTCTGGACGGTTGCCAACCCTGATCGCGGCATCTGAGATCCATATTAAAGCATTTTAGTGTTTGCTAATTTAAGAAAATGAAACCATACTTACCATTTGATCATCTGTGGCCATCTTGTTTCAAGATCCAGCAAGAAATCTCGCACGGTGATGATGCCATCAAGTTGGCCTGCCTGGTGACGTCATATGTCACCACACATGAGCTTCAAGCAAGATGTCTGCGGCGACCTCTTCGTGCTCAAATGGATGAGGTAAGTAGGATTTCATTTATTTATTTTTTATTAGCAAGTACTAAAATGCTTATAGAAGTATGATCTTTTTTTAATTTTTTACTGCTATTTCAGGGAAAATCTAATATTTCCTGAAATTTGTAACTTCGTAAACTTTGATTCGCTCAAAACACTAGTAGTTTCATATGATTTGGAACAAAATTTGTCAGTAAAAAGCAAATCCTGACAGGACTCCTAGGAAAAAAAGTCCTGATAGCCCCAGCCACATCCAGTGATTGGCAGCTTTCTCTGTATCAGTGTGTGCACACAGAAGGCTGTCAATCATGCTATGTGGCAGGGTTATCAGGACTCTCACTGTCTCTCTGAGGAGTCCTTTGTGGATTTCTTCTGTGTTTTCTGCTACAAACCTATATACAGAGCTCAGCTTCTCTCCCTCTATCGTATACTGCTCTTAGTATATGAATTACCAGCGTGAATCACCATTAGGTTTGCATTAAGAACACAATTATAGATCTAGCGATTCTTTTTTTGTCTATTTAATTTTATAAATTCTTTACTTTTCCATTAACATAGCTTTTTTTTTTTTTTTTTTGCAGAACAAGTTGTATGTTTTAATGGCATCATTAAGCGGGACATCTAATGTATTGTATAACTTTTGTATATTTTTTGGTGGTGGCAGTGTGAAAAATGCAACAATTCTGCTGCCGTTCTGTAGGGTTTTTTGTATACAGTAGCATTCACTGTTTATATTGTGCACAATAAAGCTCAAAAGTTGTTTTTCAGTTTCTGTATTCACAGTAACATAGTTTATAAGGCTGAAAAAAGGCATTTGTCCATCCAGTTCAACCTGTTATTCTGCAAAGCTGATTCAGGGGAAGGCAAAAAATCCCTCATGAGGTAGAAGCCAATTGTCCTCATTTTAGGAGGCATGGCACTGTTATAGGGGTGTCTGTGGATGACACTGTTAGGGGGGCGTCTGTGGATGACACTGTTAGGGGGGCGTCTGTGGATGACACTGTTGGGGGGGGGCGTCTGTGGATGACACTGTTAGGGGGGGCGACAGTGGATGACACTGTTAGGGGGGGCGTCTGTGGATGACACTGTTATGGGGGCGTCTGTGAATGACACTGTTATGGGGGCGTCTGTGGATGGCATGACACTGTTATGGGGGCGTCTGTGGATGGCATGACACTGCTATGGGAGGGGGGGATCTGTGGATGACAGATAAATAGCATCTCATGCTATTTGACCTCCACAGATCCCCCCCATAACAGTGTCAGCCACTGTGAATGACCCCTAATACAGGGTGTGTGGGCTGACATCTACACTAGTTTTTTTAATGACAGCGGGGGCCCGGTGCAGTCACTGTATTCTATTGCACCGGGCCCCGCTAATTGTACTAATCGTATCTACTGTAACTGCAGGCAATGTTTAACTATAGAATATGTTCGATCCAGCAGCCTGTACTTACGAGCATAGCAGGCAGGAGGTGGGTGGGCACTGGCAGGGTAACTCACTACATCACGTGCCTGCGCCGCCTGCTTCATTCATAAAGTGGGCAGAGCAGGCACGTGACACCTGATATATTTATACATAGTTATTAGATCCCCCCTTAGTCATCTTTTTTCTAAACTGAATGAACCTAATTTTGATAATCTTTCTGGGTATTGTAGTCCACCCATTCCAGTTATTACTTTAGTTGCCCTCCTCTGAACCCTTTCCAGCTCTGCTATGTCTACCTTGTACACAGGAGCCCAGAACTGTACAAAGTACTCCCCAGCACTGAACGCTGGATGTGCTGGCATTGCCGGCTCTGACAAGCTTAGTCCTGTCACAGTAGGAGACCGCCACTGCAGAGCCCGTGAAAAGGACGTGTGTGAAGTTAAAGCAAAAAAAAAAGTGGAGAAAACAAAAATAAATCTCCCCACGATCTGCCTCCTCACCATTCACACATTGGTGACCAGTGGCCATTACACCCCACTGGTCACCCACCAAGAGATTACCTTAAGCACCAACATACATGTGCGGACAAAATGCTCACTACAACCCTAGTCCAATTCCTTGAGGGATGTAGTTTTCAAAATGGGGTAACTTTTTGGGGGTTTCAACTATACCGATTCCTCAGGGTCTCTGCACTGTGACATGGTGCACAAAAAACATTCCAGCAAAATCTACCTTTCGAAAGCCTATTAGTGGTCCTTCACTACAGAGCCCTGCCTATAAACATATACTGGTGCCTGGGAAAGATGACCCAAAATCCTTAAGGTGCTAATTTATTTCTGTGGTCTGTGTTGGGGACACACATAAGATATTTGAAATTAAATGCAGAATCAGGGTAATAAGTTTTGAGGTTTGTTAACACAGACTGTTATATAAATAAATTTATTAAAATTAAAAATCTGCAAAATAATTACATTTTTATATTTCACCTCCATTTTCTTTTAATTTCCTTTTCAAGGACCTAAAGGATTAATACATTTCCTAAATGTGGTTTTGAATAATTTGAGGGGTGAAGGGGGTTATATGTGAGGGGGAGGGTGTTTTTAAGCCTCTCAAAGCCCCTTTAGAACTGAATTGGTCCTCAAAAAATTGGTTTTGGAATTTTTCTTGAACATGTGAAAAATGTATACTAAACTTATACCGTACCTTTCGCTTTATAAGACATACTTTTTTCCTCTCAAAAGTGGGAGAGAAATGGCAATGAATATTATGAAGCAAATAGTAGTGAGCGCTTCTGTTATAGAAGCACTCACTAGTATGCAGTAGTTGTGGGGAGTGGTGAATGTAGTGCTGGCTGTACTTGTCGCTCCCTGTTCTTCTCTGTGCTGCACAGTCCTGACTGCCTAGAGCAGGCATGTCCAAAGTGCGGCCCTCCAGCTGTTGCAAAACTACAACTCCCAGCATGCCCTAATAGCTGTAAGCTATCCAGGCATGCTGGGAGTTGTAGTTTTGCAACAGCTGGAGGGCTGCACTTTGGACATGCCTGGCCTAGAGCATCAGGATGTAGTGCGCACTCTATGACCTGACGCTGTACGCAGTCAGGTTACAGTGCATTGTGGGTCTGCAGACAAATAAGGAGCAGTGAGTACAGGAAGAGCGTCTGGATTTGCAAAGTGGCACCACAGTCTGGAGAGTTAAGTTCATTTAGTTATTTTTGGCCTGATCTGAGTTATGATATGCTAGTCTGATATAGGGCTCTGATATGAAGTCTGATATGAGGAACTGATCTGAGTTCTGATTTGGGGGTCGGATCTAAAGCCTGATATGGAAGTCTGATCAAAGGTCTGATCTAAAATCTGATATGTGAGTCTGATCTGAGGTCTGATATGGGGGTCTGATCGGAGGTCTGATATGGGGGTCTGATCTGAAGTCAGATATGAGGGTCTGATCTGAAGTCTGATAGGAGGGTCTGATATGAGGGTCTGATCTGAGATCTGATATGGGGGTCTGATGAAGAATATTTTATTTCTGATTTTCCTCCTCTAAAACCTAGGTGTGTCTTATAATCCAGTGCATCTTATAAAGGGAAAAATAAGATACGTCCTCTAACATACTAAAAACATAAAATGATGTTTTGAAAATGATGCTAACATAAAGTAGACATATTGTTTATGATAAATAATATTAGCATTTTTGGGGGAATACGACTTAAAAACAGATATTGCAATTCTGAAAACTGCAATATTTTACAAATTAGCTGTAAATTTTAAATTTTTTTGTAAACATAAAACATTGACCAAAATTTACTATTAACATAAAGTACAATGTGTCACAAAAAAACTCTCAGAATTATTTGGCTATGTAAAAGCTTTCTAAACTTATTACCACATAAGGGGACTTACAGTCAGGTCCATAAATATTGGGACATCAACACAATTCTAACATTTTTGGCTCTATACACCACCACAATGGATTTGAAAACGAACAAGATGTGCTTTAACTGAAGATTGTCAGCTTTAATTTGAGGGTATTTACATCCAAATCAGGTAAACGGTGTAGGAATTACAACAGTTTGCATATGTGCCTCCCACTTTTTAAGGGACCAAAAGTAATGGGACACAATAATAATCATAAATTAAACTTTCACTTTTTAATACTTGGTTGCAAATCCTTTGCAGTCAATTACAGCCTGAAGTCTGGAACGCATAGACATCACCAGACGCTGGGTTTCATCCCTGGTGATGCTCTGCCAGGCCTCTACTGCAACTGTCTTCAGTTCCTGCTTGTTCTTGGGGCATTTTCTCTTCAGTTTTGTGTTCAGCAAGTGAAATGCATGCTCAATCGGATTCAGGTCAGGTGATTGACTTGGCCATGGCATAACATTCCACTTTCCCTTAAAAAAATCTTTGGTTGCTTTCGCAGTATGCTTTGGGTCATTGTCCATCTGCACTGTGAAGCACCATCAAATGAGTTCTGAAGCATTTGGCTGAATATGAGCAGATAATATTGCCCGAAACACTTCAGAATTCATCCTGCTGCTTTTGTCAGCAGTCACATCATCAATAAATACAAGAGAACCAGTTCCATTGGCAGCCATACATGCCCACACCATGACAGTACCACTGCCATGCTTCACTGATGAGGTGGTATGCTTAGGATCATGAGCAGTTCCTTTCCTTCTCCATACTCTACTCTTCCCATCACTCTGGTACAAGTTGATCTTGGTCTCATCTGTCCATAGGATGTTGTTCCCGAACTGTGAAGGCATTTTTACATGTCGTTTGGTAAACTCTAATCTGGCCTTGTTTTTGAGGCTCTCCAATGGTTTACATCTTGTGGTGAACCCTCTGTATTCACTCTGGTGAAGTCTTCTGAGTGTTCTTGATCTGGCCAACTGTTGTGAAGGGTGGTTTCTTCACCAGGGAAATAATTCTTCGGTCATCCACCATAGTTGTTTTCCGTGGTCTTCCGGGTCTTTTGGTGTTGCTTAGCTCACCGTTCGTTCCTTCTTTTTAAGCATGTTCCAAACAGTTGTTTTGGCCACGCCTAATGTTTTTGCTATCTCTCAGATGTTATTATTATTTTTTTCAGCCTAATGATGGCTTGCTTCACTGATAGTGACAACTCTTTGGATCTCATCTTGAGAGTTGACAGCAACAGATTCCAAATGCAAATAGCACACTTGAAATGAACTCTGGACCTTTTATCTGCTCATTGTAATTGGGATAATGAGGGAATAACACACACCTGGCCATGGAACAGCTGAGAAGCCAATTGTCCCATTACTTTTGATTCCTTAGCAAGTAGTAGGCACATATGCAAACTGTTGTAATTCCTACACCGTTTACCTGATATGGATGTAAATACCCTCGAATTGAAGCTCACAGTCTGCAGTTAAAGCACATCTTGTTTGTTTATAGTAGGAGGAGACTGCCCTGGTTCTCCTGGGCGTCTCCTTCTCCTAGGCTTTGCCAATCGCATCGCAGAGCTCACAGCCTGGGAGAAAAAAACTCCCAGGCTGTGAGCTCTGCGCTGCGATTGGCCAGCGCTACAGCCCAGGAGAAGGAGATGTCCAGCAGAACAAGGGCAGACTCCGCCTACTATAACCAAATCCCCTAAGTCTCTGCCTACTATAACCAAGTCCCCGAACATCCCGGAGGGCATAGCAGGAGAACGGAGAGGCGCCCAGGGATAATAGTAAGTGCAGTGAGATCCCTGGGCGCCGCTGTATATGTCATGATACTTAGTTCACAATGTTTGGACCGATGAAAGGTCCTCTTTAAGGACCAGGCCATTTTTAGCAAATCTGACATGTGTCACTTTATGTGGTGATAACTTTAAAACTCTCTTATCCAGGCCATTCTGAGATTGTTTTCTCATCACATATTGCACTTCATGACAGTGGTAAATTTGAGTCAAAATATTTCATTTTTATTTATAAAATAAAAATTGCAAACAATTTGCAAAATTTGCACATTTCCAAATTAAAATTTCTCCACTTTAAAAATAGATAGTAATACCTCCAAAAATAATTACTTTACATTCCCCATATGTCTACTTCATTTTTGGATCATTTAAAAAAAGGTATTTTTTTTTGGGACATTAGAAGGCTTAGAATTTCCAAAACCCAATTTTGCAAGGACCAGTTCAGTTATGAAGTCACTTTGTGGGGCTTACATATTAGAAACCACCCATCAACCACCATTTTAGAAACTAACCCCCTCAAGCTAATAAAAATTTATTTTACAAACTTTGTTAACCCTTTATGTGTCCCACGAGAATTGAAAGGAAAATGGGAATGAAATTTCAAAATCTCACTTTTTGTAGCAGATTTAAAATTTTTATCTATATTTTCAGCAACACATCAAGGTTTAACAGCCAAACAAAATTCAAAATCTAATCTAAACACCCCATATGTGCTCAAAAACTGATGTATGGGCACACAGCAGGCGTCAGAGTGGAAGGAACACCATATAGCTTTTGGAAAGTGGATTTAAACTGGAATGGTAATTGGGAGCTATGTCGCATATGAAGACACCCTGAGGTGGCCCTACAGTGGAAAACCCCCCAAACTGACCCCATTTTGGAAACTACACCCCTCAAGAAATCTTTCAAGGTGTGTGGTGAGCACTTTGACCTCAAAAGGTGTTTCCTAGAATTAGGAAACACTTGGCAGTGAAAATAAAAATATATTTTTTTTTTCTAGAAAAAGTTGCTCTACACCCACATTTGTCACTTTTCCAAAGGGTAACAGGACAAAATGCACCCCACATTTTGCTCCCTATTTCCCCCGAATACGGCAATACCCCATATGTGCTAAAAAATTATGCATTGGCGCACAGCAGGTCTCTAGAGTCAAACAGCAAAATATGGATTTTGCTGACCTGAAAAGGCAGACATTGATTTTAGGTGTCATGTCGAATAAAAAAAAATTCCTGAGGTCCCCAGAAATTAAAAACCCCAAAAAGTGACCCTATTTCGGAAAGAGCACCCCAGTACACACAATTTAAGTGGTGAAAAATTTACTTTTCAGCAAACAGATGTCTACAGATGTCTCACAGAAGGCAAAACACACATTTGTGAAAATGAAAAATTACTAGCAGACCCTAATTTTTCACTTTCACAAGGGGTTAAAGGAGAAAATGCACCCCAGTATGTTTTCCCAATTTTCTCCCCATTCAGGAAACACCCGATATGTGCTTATAGCTTGCTCTATGGGCGCACAGCAAGCAAACAGCAAAATATGGATTTTGCTGGCAGGCCTGAATTGGCAGACATGGATTTTAGGTGCCATGTCGCATTTTAAAAAATTCCCCAGATTAAAGGTCCCCAGAAAAAAACAAACAAACAAGAAGTGACCCCATTTTGGAAAGTGCACCCCTGTACAAACATTTTAAGGGGTGGAAAGGGCATTTTTGACCTAACGTGTTTCACAGAAATGAGTATGTAGTGGTTGGTAAAAAGTGTATCTGTAAGCTATGCAGACTAAATTTGAGATATAAGGTGATAAAACTATAGGGTACATCATGGATGAAATTAAATTAATACTCCATGAATGTGTGGTAGATTCTGAAACACTCCTACATGCACAGGCCAGGTTTTTCAAGGCAGGTTTCTCAGTGGTAAATGGTGTATTTCCTTATCCCCCTTTTGGAACACACCCTGTATCTTTTTTGGGTCCTTCCCTTCCTTGCTGTCTAGGGGACTTGACCTGAAAAATGTTGCCCTGGTACAACACGGGCACCATGACTTCCTGAAGTACTAGTACCCTCCCTGTCCTGGCTTTAAAAAATTAGGTCCTTGATAACCACTTCTTGGAAAGTTCTTGCGTGGCCTGCAGATTGAAATAGCACATACGCATTGCACATTGCCATCTGTACAATGTGTACGGCCAGCTTTTTGTACCACACTTTCGTTTTTCATGTGGCACTGTAGGGCTTCAGAAGTTGATCAGAAAGATCCACCCCTTCCATGTGCCTGTTGTAGTCCAGGATACAAACTGGTTTGGGAGTAGCGGTTGTGGTACCTCTTACAGGAGCAGGGGAGCTGGTGTTAGTGTAAATGGTGGTCAGTAGAAGGACGTCCCTTTTGTAATTGTACTTAACCACCAGCATGTGTCACCACCAGACATCTGAGAAGCTCTGACAGACGTCTAGAACCTCCTCCTTGAGGTTCCTTTGTTTTGCTTTCATTTTATCATCTCGTTAGCCTCTCTCAGCTGTCATGTAGTTGCACTGATTGCATCCCTTTAAATCCTTTTCCCATAGTGCATCACTTTGCGGTTTATACAACTTCCTGGAGTGTGTGCATGCTGTTCCTACTTCTCAGTCTTCTACAAGATAAGTTTTGTTAATTTATTTGTGTTTTTCTGTTTGCTGGATCCCAGGTGACCCTGACTCCCTCCGTATCTAGTGTAGGGAGCCGGTGGTCGTGTCCCCTCACTATTATAGGGTGTTCAGGTGTTATACAGTCGAGGTCCGAGGATATGCGATCATCTACCATAGGGATTTTCGCATAGGCTGAGCAGTCAGGGAGAGAGCCAGGTCTGATGCAGGGCTCTCCCTTTTTGTTCCTTAGTTTTGGATCCAGTCAGTCGTATATTCACTTGGTGTTTTCTAGTTTCCTGCACACCTTCCGTGACAGCATGTTCTCATGGAGGAGAGCCCTACTTTCACCCATTCTCAGTGTTTGCCTTACCAGGGATCTAGGGAGGCCTCTCTGATTTTTGCGCACTGTGCCGCAAGCCACAGTACCCCTGGCAGTTAGGGACATGATAAGGGTTATGCTGGTATAATAGTTATCCACATAGAGGTGGTAACCCTTATACAGCAGTGAGTGCAGTAAGTCCCACACAATCTTCCCATTAACTCCTAGGATGGGGGGAATTTTGCTGGTTCTATCCGGGAATCTTTTCCTTCGCAAATGCGGAACTTGTGGGTGTACCCGGAGCTACTACTACAAAATTTGTAAATCTTTATGCCATACCTTCCCCGTTTGCTAGGCAGGTACTGGCAGAATCGAATCATACCTTTGAAAAGTAATAGGGACTTATCTACACAGACATTTTTATCTGCGTTGTACGCCTCAGCAAACTTGGTGTTAAAGTGGTCAATGACAGGCCCAGGGCTTTTTTTCTGGTGGAACGCACCAGAACGGCGTCTCGCCACCTTTTGACATCGCAGCCTGCCATGCTCCAGCATGGCAGGCTGCGATGTATCAGCGGGGAGGGACTGGGAGGAGGAGCTGGGGGCCGGTGCGTTCACTGTGCTCCGGCCCCGCCGCTCCAGTACAGTTAAAAAAATTTGTAATTCAATTAATAATGATTAATGCTGCCCCCTCTGTAGTATATCATTCAATATATCCTACTCACAGGGCTACTAATATATCATAATGCAGGCCGGCTGGGCAGATGAGCGGCAGCGTGACTGACTGACGTCACGTGCCTGCCCGACTTACTTTATGAATGAAGCAGGCGGCGCAGGCACGTGACGTCAGTGAGTGACGCTGCCGCTCGTCTGCCCGGCCGGCCTGCATTACGATATAACAGTAGCCCTGTGAGTAGGATATATTGAATGTTATACTACAGAGGGGGCAGCATGAATCATTATTAATTGAATTACACATTTTATAACTGTACTGGAGCGGCAATGGGGGGTCTGTGGATGACACTGTTAAGGGGTGGGGGATCTGTGGATGGCACTGTTAAGGGGTGGGGGGGTCTGTGGATGGCACTGTTATGGGGTGGGGGGGTCTGTGGATGACACTGTTAAGGGGGGGGTCTGTGGATGACACTGTTAAGGGGTGGGGGATCTGTGGATGGCACTGTTATGGGGTGGGGAGTCTGTGGATGGCACTGTTATGGGGTGGGGGGTCTGTGGATGGCACTATTAAGGGGGGGTCTGTGGATGACACTGTTAAGGGGTGGGGGGGTCTGTGGATGGCACTGTTATGGGGTGGGGGGGGTCTGTGGATGGCACTGTTAAGGGGGGTCAGTGGATGGCACTGTTATGGGGTGGGGGGGTCAGTGGATGGCACTGTTAAGGGGGGTCTGTGGATGGCACTGTTAAGGGGGGGGTCTGTGGATGGCACTGTTATGGGGTGGGTGGGGTCTGTGGATGGCACTGTTATAGGATGGGGGGTCTGTGGATGCCATCCACAGATCCCCCATAACAGTGCCATCCACAGATCCTCCACCCCATAACAGTGCCATCCACAGACCCCCCCCATCCTATAACAGTGCCATCCCCAGATCCCCCATTAACAGTGCCATCCCCAGATCCCCCATTAACAGTGCCATTCCCATCTGTGGGGTTTCTTTGCTGGGCTGGACTTTTATAGCCCCCCCCCAAAAAATTTTACTTGCATCCCTGTTCTCTAAAGGGGCGGTTTTAGGGGGGTGGTCCTAGGGGTGGGTAGGGGTGTGGCCAGGGGAGGGGGGGGGGGTGAGTTCCACCACCTTTTCTCTGAGAAAAAAAGCCCTGGACAGGCCTAACCTTAAACAGACAGTCAAATGTTGGGTCGTTTTGGGGTGGGCACTGGAATTTCCTAATTGACTCAAATCGCTTCCGGGTCATGGCCTTACTGTAAATTGGAGTCTGGTAGAAAATGTCCGAATTCCAATATTGTCTAATGTTTGGCTTCTTTACAACGCCCATATGCAGCACGATTCCCCAAAACGTCATCATTTCTGCTGCACTTACTAGGGTCAAACCTAGAGGTCTAGCATATGCCGATGTAGGGTTCTGATCAATGAATTGTTGGGCATATACATTGGTTTGGGCCTCCATTAAATGTACAAAATTTTCAGAGAAGAAGATTTTGAAAAAATATAGTTCAGTGAAGCCCGCACCGTCTATCTGTATTCCGGAGCTTCCCTCAAAATCCAGAATTTGGGGCTGATAGTCGTCAGGGGGTGGGGTCCATATGGGCTCACTCTGGGGGGCTGCATCAGCTGTTGTTTTGGGGCATGATGATGATGGATGATTGATGGAAAGTGGCTCCCTCACTGGCAGACTCAGTATTAGAGGCAAGCATGGAGTATGCCACTTCAGCTTAGTATACTCGTTGGGATGGACGAGCCATTTTTATATTTTATTGGGGTGTGACGTGTAAAACTTTATTTAGTGTGAGGGGTGTGTATGTTGTGTTTTCACACGTGAAGAGGCTTGTAATAAATTTGAAATAGAGAAAAGGAGTAGAGAAAAAAAGTTTAAAAAAAATGTGCAGGATGAACGCACGCACAAAGATGTTGCACGCAAAAATCTACACTCACACTACCTAACTAAAATTAAATTCTATATATATATATGTATATGGAGATATATAATATATATATATATATATATATATATATATATTATATATATCAACACGTAAAAAAAAATATGCACAGTAAACTGAGCAGACCGATCAGAAAAATAGATGTTTCTGATCAGCGCTCAGCAGGTGCGGGACGCAAGCACGCACACAGATATTATGTGCGTTCAAAAATCTACACTAACACTACCTAAAATGTATTTCTATTTAACACTTAATGTATTTTTTACACCAAAAAAAAGAAAAGAAAACTGAGCACAAAAGCGACTAGTAAAAAAAAAAAAAAAAGGTACTTATTGGTGCTCAGGGCTGCAGAACGCACACAAGCTGACGTTTGCAGACAAAGCAGTATAAAAATTTACTGCAGATACAAAAAAAAGAACACCATCTAAAAATCAACATGTGTATATACATATATCTATATATATATATATATATATATATATAGTGGGGGGTTAGCTCTTCTCTAGGGGTCCTTCTCACAGTTACGGCTTCAGGACACCAGGTTTCAGGTCCAAACAGTGCATTTATTGTGCCACACCAGCAGAAACAAAATGACAAAATAATAAACACTTGCCCGCCCTGGCTCTAACTAAACACAAAGTTCCTGACTCACCTAAGTCAAAGTTCACACCCTGTGAACCCATCCGGCTTTGTCAGCCAATGTCCCACAGCCTCCTGGCTGTACAGAGCACAGTACGCCCACTGTCTCCAGTTCAGTGTTTCTTGTTGGGGATTGGGGCTTAGTAGTCCACCTGACTCCCCGACACTCCCAGGCATTGCTTTGTTACCCAACACCAGGCTATCTCCCAGCCTTTTGGTCTCTCAGCCTTGCCCATCTGAGACCACACAGACAGAGCCTCCAGGCCTCAGTCCACAGGTAACACACTCCCCCCTTTCTGACACCCTGGGAGGTGCTTTATGCCAGCCTGATTACTTCCAGCTGGTCTCGTCTGTGGTGGAATAGGGGTGTGGACCGAACTATCCACCCCTCCCCTTTGTTCAAGCCCGTGAGGGTGAACACCTGCATAACCACGGGAGGCTGGTGAGAGGGCATTCACCTGGCCTGGACGTGGGGAACAGCCACCCACCCTGCTCTTTGGCTGCTCCCAATAAGAACCGGCCCAGATTGGCTTTACAGCCACACTAAGTAAAACAGTGTCAGAGAGCACTAGCTGCCGCCGACACAGAAAATTACCGGTTCTTATTTCACCGAGGCCAGGAACCTCGGTGACACGTACCTTCCCTTTGTTCTGCCAGACCCACGCCAGCAGAGCTTGGTTTACCACCAAAACTAACATCTTGCCCAATAGAAACTGCCTAAAGGCCTCATGTGCCCATCTCATGGCCAGATACTCCTTTTCTACTCTTTCCTGAGTGATAATGATGTGCTGTCGTATATTTTGATCTCTCTCTCTTTTTTTAGATCCTCTGGCTCCCGCACATGTGCCTCATGTCCTTTCTTGGACTGCTGCAGCTCTTGACTTTACTGTTCCCACTCATGGTCATGTCCAGACACTTCCTCCTTTGCTTTGCGGGGCTCCTTCAGCAGAGCATGCTTGCCCCTGCTAGATTCTTTTACGTGCATCTGGGTCACTTCTACCTTCTTTCCAGCAGTAGTTTCCCCAGTTACGGTGGCAGTTTCAGAGACCTCTGCTTCTTTAGTGGCTTTTTCCACTTCGGCTGCCGCTCCCTTTGTCTTAACTTTGGTCTCTGCAGCACCTAGGGACTTCACGTCAACCAACACATCGACCTTAACTTCTTCAGCCTTTGTCTTATTGGAGTCTCCAGTCTCTTTGATAGCCTTCTCATCCTTCTCGGACATGGCACCATACATTTGCCCTCTTAACTCCTCCCCCTCTTTCTCATCGAGGCAGGAGGCACCGGGGTCTTCAGCAGACTCCTTGTCTTCTGGCATTTTCTCCAGAGGCCCACCCAGAACACTGTTCTCCTTTTGGGGTGGAGTCAGGAGAGACAGCCCATCGTAATAGCCAGGATCCAAAAACTGATAGTTCACCTCCTCGTACTTCTTCCCCAGCAGACTGCTGGGTAATTGGAAGGCCTTGTAGACAGAGGGGATATCTTCCAGGCCTGGGCTACACTCTACTATGGGTCTGTGGTCTTCAACATCCACATCAGCCCCATCAACTGGTTCATCAGAAGCATCTTCCATCTTCTCTGCCACAGCCAACACCGCAGTGCCACCATCTCCAGTCCCATTCTTAACAGGCTCTAGCTTCTTGTTGCCTTTCAGAGGACTCTCCTCTTCAGGTTTCTCACCTTCCACCAGCTGCTCGAGAGCACACTTAGATTTCTCCAACTCATAGACGTTCTTCCCGACGTCATCTTTTAAGCTCATGAGATTTTCCATCTCTGCTCTGAGTTGCTTGTTCAGCCTCTAAAATTCAGCATGCTCCTCAAGCGCTTCTTCAAGGGCTCTAGCCAAGGAGAGGGCCTTGGTCTCCTTTTCCCAAGCATATCGAGCCGAGATGTATTTCTCTTCAGCCAGGAGCCAGTCAAACTTCTTCTGTTTCTTCGCTAGGTTAGACCTAATTTGCTTCGGGTCGTCCAGGTCCACCATCAAATCACCTAATTCTCGCTGAAGTTTGTTCTTGGTTTTCTCCAACTTTTCGTATGTCACACCCTTTTTCTCCAGGCGCTGAACCATCAACTCCATGTTTTTCAACAGTATCTTTTCAACTTTTTGCACAAGCTTGTGGGAAGTGCCCCGCTTTTGGACCTCCAGTTCCAGCTGCTCCTCGCTCGGCTCTGCTGCAGCAGATGTAGGAGTATCACTATTTTCTTTCTGGCTCTCCTCCTTTGACCATTCTGAAGCCTTCTTCAGTTGCTCTAAAGACAGCTAGTCCCTTCTCTAACGTTTCTAGCTAGCATGAGGAGAGAGATCATCCTCCTGTTTGCAGCTGTACTGTCGTGTCAGGTCATCTACAACTGTCTGGATATGGGCTTCAGACATCACCCGACTTAATTCTCATCTCGTCAGATATAACTGTCTGGTCGCTACTAGTAACCACCTTTGTGTCGCAGGACCTTGATATGGTAACTTCGCTCTCGGTCACTGCACATACGTCACCCATACCACTCGTGTCATTATTAATTCTGACCTCTAGGGGCACCGATGAGCTAATCCCCACCTGGGACACTTCCTTAGTAACAGTGGCGTACACACAATCCATGGGGCTCCTGTGCGAAACTGATCCAAGGGCCCCCCCCGCCCCCCCCAGTGTCCCCGCCCCCCCAGTGTCCCCGCCCAGTCGCCCACCCTCAAGCCACACCTACGCACAGCCCTACCTATATATCGCGCCCATACCTCTTACATCCAGTGACGTCTCCTTTGATTTCGATGTTCTCTTTCTTCATCTTCTCCATTCAGACTGGACCACCATGATGATTTCTTTCAGCCATCTCTCATCTCTGCAGAGTTTGACAGACAGACATCTTAGTTTCCTACCCCCATCAGACCCCCAGTCAGCCCCCATGAGACCTCAGATCAGCCCAAAGACCCCCAGTCAGCCCCCATGAGACCTCAGATCAGCCCAAAGACCCCCAGTCAGCCCCCATGAGACCTCAGATCAGCTCAAAGACCCTCAGTCAGCCCCCATAAGACCTCAGATCAGCCCAAAGACCCCCAGTCAGCCCCTATCAGACTTTAGATCAGCCCAGACCCCCAGTCAGCCCCCATCAGACCTCAGATCAGCCCAGACACCCAGTCAGCCCCCATCAGACCTCAAATCAGCCCCCCCCCCCGGCTTTTACTTACCGTCGAGTTACCGGCTGGCAGGGCAGGGGAACTTCAGTTCTTCTTCTGTTCTTCCGGTCGGCGCCTCGGCGGTCCTCTTCTCGAATCTGACGTCCTCTCTGAGTTCCCGCGAGACCTGCACAGGAGTTCACACAGGTCTCGCGGGAGTTCACGGGCCCGGCGCTGACCGCAGGGAGGAAGGAGGAGGGAAGGAGGAGGGAAGGAGGAGGGCGGGCCCGGGGGGGGCAACTTAAATTTGATGTGATTGAATATGTGAATCGGACGGATGGATGCCAGACGCAGCTGCAGCAGGGGCCAGGGGTCCGCAGGCGGCCGGGCCCCCCTGGGGTGCCGGGCCCGGTCGCAACTGCGACCCCTGCGACCCCTATATGTACGCCACTGCTTAGTTACCAACCAACATTGTGGAGATTGCAGATCCACCTCTGGTACGTGCGGTACACCCTCTAGCCTCATCAAATTTTCCTGCACCTTCAAACACTGAGCTGGAGCTGTGCTTTGCTCCACACTACTTATATGCATTTCTTCAAACCATTTGATCAAGTCATATTGCGCTTCATGAAAAACAGCAGATGCAGAAAATAAAGTTTCCTCATCGTTTACATTTTTTACCACCAGGGGCGCTTCTCCCCTGACCACAATCTGCAACGAAAAAGGTTTATCACCGTCACCACGTATTTCATATGACATCATATTTTCCTTACGCACTCTTGTCATCATCACTTTGCACTTTACCAGCACCATTGTTTTCAATGGTCAATATTCTTTCCCCATGGAGGTCAAAGTGCAGCTCCCTTAGATATTCACTTAAAGGGACAGGTACAGGTTCTGCAGGAGTTTTGACACTATCTGCAGAAGTGCCAACCTTACCCCACAGCAACAAAACAATATCACGGCCCAATAACACATTATGTATACGTGAAACTGCATCACGAAGTTCACAAGTCCCAGATTGCACTGGAGTCTCACACTCAGGGAGAGCCACCGGACAGTTCATGCTAACTCCATGAAAGTCCCGCACATAGTTCTCAGCCACCCAGCTGGCAGGTACCAGGATCACCTGGCTCTCTGCGTCCAACAACGCCTGTACTGGACTGCCCTTCTCCACAAGGTCACACATTGGCGTAGCAGTCTCTAGTCCGGATGTTTTTACACCGACTGGCTCGGCAGATAGCAACTGCTGCCGGCTCATACCACAGCACAGGGTTTATGAGGCATTATGGCACTGGTCAGCAACATGCCCAACCTCCAGAGCCCTGCTCTCTGTCACTTTAATTGCTGCATAAGAAACAACTGGAGCGCTCTTACCCACAGCCGTCACGGGTTTGGCGCTCCCAAGTGCTGTACGCACGTCTCCATAGCAGTCATCTTCCTTCTCCAGGATGTTGGGAACCTCCAACCCTTGGTTCCTGGTCACCTGAACATACACAGGCTCCTCAGTGCAGTCGTTGCCATCGGAAACACCTCGACTCCAGTCTCCTTTCGGACAGTCACTCTAGCCGCACACTTTAGGACTCTGTACCCATTGCCAGGGAATACCGGAACTCCTGAGAGTCGCACCGCTCTCCATCTCACACTCTTCCCGTCGGTTACCCTTGGCAATGGCATACATATTTTTCTCCAGCACTCCACTCTCAGGCAAGTTCAGAGCAGCCTCTCCAAGTGCAGCACTCGGCTTCCTCAACAAAGAATTTGTTTCCTGCACCAGCTGCTTCATTACTTTCTCTGTGGCCTCGGTTTTCCGCCAAACCGGGCCACTTCCCCCAGAGGACATCACCTCCGGTACGCAAACTTTCCAACACACCGGCTTCCAGCAGTTTTACTTGTCAGCAGGGATGCGTGCCCGCATCCGACACCAATTGTGGGGGGTTAGCTCTTCTCCGGGGATCATTCTCACAGTTATGGCTTCAGGACACCAGGTTTCAGGTCCAAACAGTGCATTTATTGTGCCACACCAGCAGAAACAAAATGACAAAATATTAAACACTCGCCTGTCCAGTCTCTAACTAAACACAAAGTTCCTGACTCACCTAAGTCACAGTTCACACCCTGTGAACCCATGCAGCTTTGTCAGACAATGTCCCACAGCCTCCTGGCTGTACAGAGCACAGTACGCCCACTGTCTCCAGTTCAGTGTTTCTTGTGGTGGATTGGGGCTTAGTAGTCCGCCTGACTATAGCCCTGCGACACTCCCAGGCGTCGCTCCGTCACCCAACTCCAGCCTTGCCCAGCTGAGACCACACAGACAGAGCCTCCAGGCCTCTGTCCACAGGTAACACACTCCCCCCTTTCTGACACCCTGGGAGGTGCTTTATGCCAGCCTGACTACTTCTAGCTGGTCTCGCCTGTGGTGGAATAGGGGTGTGGACCGAACTATCCACCCCTTCCTTGCCTCTACCCTGCGTGAGACCTGTCACTGTCTCACTATTTATATATATATATATATATATATATATATATATATATCAAAATGTAATAAATGGCAGCACCAACCTTTGAGAATGGAAAATAGGGTCCAAGCTCCAATGGGAAAAGCGTCCCTGGATAATATGGAATAAAAAGTAGAGCAGCACTCCGGTGTAGTGAAAAAAAGAAAACTATTTATTCAGCCAGTAGTGACGCGACGTTTCGTCTCCAACATGAAGCCTTTCTCAAGATTCTAACTATTACTTAAAGAGGACCTTTCACCTGGAAAAACATTGTGAACTAAGTTTCATGACATATACAGCGGCGCCCAGGGATCTCACTGCACTTACTATTATCCCTGGGCGATGTCCTCCGGTATCTTTGCTCACTTGGTAGGCGGAGGAGTTTTTTTTCTCCCAGGCTGTGAGCTCTGCGCAGCGATTGGCCAGCGCTACAGCCTAGGAGGAGGAGACGCCCAGCAGAACAAGGGCAGACTCCTCCTACTATTACCAAATCCCTGAACATACCGGAGGGCATAACGGGAGAACGGAGCGGCGCCCAGGGATAATAGTAAGTGCAGTGAGATCTCTGGGCGCCGCTGTATATGTCATGATACTTAGTTCACAATGTTTTTCCAGGTAAAAAGGTCTTCTTTAAGAAAAAAAAAAGTACAGATGAAAAAAAATATATCTGCACTAAAAAAATGAGACCAGGTGCTGCACAGTGGATTACGGACTGATCAGCGCTTGGTGTTCACAGCTCGCACACAGAAAAGTGGTGCAGAGAAGGGGAAAAAAATCCAGAGTGACAAAAAAAGTCACAATTTGTTCACCGTAGGAAAAATCGGACGGGGGTGGGGGGATAGGGACAGGGATTAGGGCTTGGGAAGGGGGGGGGGGTGAATTAGGGATGTTGCACTTCTGCTGCAAAAATAAAAATCACTGCAGCAGATGTTCCAGATGTTATATTTTTTTTCTTTTCACAGGTACCAGTAAGAAGTGGTGGTGCACCACAAGTCCCAGCAAGCCAACAAGCAGCACAGAAAATCACAGAATCTCTCTGCAAGCAGTCACCAGCTAGAATGGCTGCTTGCAGACAGGTTCAGCCCTTTCCTGTGCTGCTATAGTGCTGCCATTGGCTGGAGCATTGTTCCAGCCAATGGCAGCGCTGGCAGGGGACGCCAAACACTGAAGTCCCCTGCCCGACCTTGGAGGAGACAGGTGCTGACTAGCTCAGCAACGATCACCTCCCCATGACCCCCCCTTCATTGACACCATGCTGCCCTTCCCCTGCCATCCTGCCCCAGCCCCCGGCTGCCTTGCACCTTGCACATCCAGCTGCGCCCTACATGTGGGTCCTTAAGGGGTTAAAGAGGTATATGACCCATAAACATACATATGAGTCAGATTCTAATATATTAAGTACATTGATACATTTTCCCTAATGTTATTCTATGACACTAAAAGAGTGCATTCTACGGTAAAATTTGTCACTTGCTAGAAGCACTTATCCCCTCAGCAAGCTCCATGTAAAATTCAATATCGTGCTAAGCTGATACTGTGGCACAGTGGCCCCACAGTAATAGTACTCCCCAAAAGTCCCACTAATAGAAATAGTTATCTGCCAGAGTGCCCTTAAGACCCCTTTACACAGGCCGATAATCAGCCAGATAATCATTAGCGATTATTTGACGGTGTAAAGGTGCCGCCACTTACCCGATGAACAAGCGAAATGTTCATTCATTTGGTAATAATATGCATGTTTGTTTAAGCACCTAAATCACTGTTTGCCGGCAGCGGATCGAGCCATTTAAACAGCCTCTGCGGCTGGCAAACAAGTCTGTATGAGGATAAGTGATGGCATTAGCAATCGCTCCTTCCCATACAGTGGAGGAGATCGCTGTATGTACATGCAACTTTCTCCTTCACTGATGAGCAGTCGATTGCTGGGAAGGAACACTTCCTCCCTAACAATCGCCTTCTGAATTGTCCTATTTAATGGGACCTTTAGTGTTAACAGTGCTCCCAATAGTAATAATGCCTCTATTGTGCTCATACTAGTAATTATGTTTCCAATAGTCCCCCAGTAGTGATAATTCTCTTTATAATGTGTGCCAGTACAAAAATGCCCCTAATGCATGCCAATACAGCAAAATACCCCCTTTTAATCTGTGCCAGTGCAAAAAATACCCCCTTATAATGTGCGCCAGTCCAAAAAATACCCCTTATAATGTGCACCAGTCCAAAAAAATGCCCCCTTACAATGTGTGCTAGTACAGATGTATCCATTCTTATTTGTTCTCTTTATGCACTTTCTTCATAACAATTGTGCAGAACAGTCTTTCAATGGCTTTTGTTGTCTTTTATGAAAAGATAATGCACTACACTGGCTCCCAGAGACTGATGCATCTATCATCTAAGAATGGATGCATCTAAACAAAAATACCTCTTTATAATGCGTGCCAGTGGAAAAAAATGCCCCATTACAATGTATTCCAGTACAAAAAATGCCCCTTCACTTCAATGTCCTCATAGCGCCCTCTCATAATATGTACCAGTACAGGAGCATGCCCCTTATGTGTCCCAGTACAAAATGCCAACAGTAGATGTCCCCATAGTACTTCCCTCTCCACAGTGACCCAACAGCATGGTGCCAAATAAAAAACGATAAACTCAAATACTTACCTCCATGTGGCTGCCAGCGATGTGGTGCAGGACTCTTCCGGCCTATTTTCTGAGCTGTACGCTGCCTGGCTCAGACGGTGTGATGATGATTGCTACATCGCGCTGCCTGTGTTCGCCTCTGATGGTCAGCGGGCACTAGGCCTGAAGCCTACCAGAGGGAAAAGTGGGGCAGGGAGACATAGCCCCTCTGTTTTGCCGCAGCATCTAACTGTATTGCCATCTTGGACCCTGGACCCTGATACATATTTGGCGGTGTGCCAATTTGAGCTTTGGGCCCCCCCGGCAATTGCAACTGCTGCAACCCCTATAGCTACACCCTTGAGTCCTAAATTGTAATTTTGACAGACCTGACAACTCATGACAATAACTGCTGATTTTGCTTGTACTTAAAGGGCATCTGTCAGCAGATTTGTACCAATGACACTGGCTGACCTGTTACATGTGCTCTTGGCAGCTGAAGACACCTGTGTTGGTCCCATGTTCACATGTGTCCGCATTGCTGTGAAAAATGATGTTTTAATATATGCAAATGAGCCTCTAGGAGCAACGGGGGTGTCGCTATTGCACTCAGAGGCTCAGCTGTCTCTGCAACAGCATTGCCCTCTGCACTTTGACAGGACCAGGTGTGATGATGTTTACACTGCCTGGCCCTGGCAATCAAAGTGCACAGGGTGCGGCAGGTGCAGAGAGAGCAGAGTCTCTAGGTGCAATGGCAACGCCCCCGTTGCTCCTAGAGGTTCATTTGCATATATTAAAACTTAAGCCAGTTTCATAGGTACAAATCTGCTGCTAGATGCCCTTTAAAGTGCATAATTGGATCACTCCATGATTAACTATTAACATTTCTCTGTTAGATCACACTAAACAACAGTTTCTTTATTCAAATAATTTGAATCAAGAAATTTGAATAATGTGTAGATTTTTCTACAGGTTGTTACATACTTGATATGGCTCCCCCTAGTGTTCCTATGATTCTGTGTCAGAATGTCTACCTAATGTGCCCAGTGCTGGTAAGAAGAAACCAGTTCTAGAATATTTATGGTTCAAAGTCTTGTTATTAAACACATTAGAAAACTCCAACATGCGTTTTACAGTAAAGAGGCAATACAAAGATAATCATACATCCCATCTTCAGTACAAAATGGTAAGGTGTGAAGCGAACATAATTTCGCATTACAGCGCTTCTAGAGCATTTATTGGCTGACCTGTATAATGTAAGTGGGCACGTAGGCATATGCCGAAGTCACCACAATACAATCGTGTTCAGCGGCTCACCTTGCCTCTTCACAAAGACCCGGTGCTCACTCCACGGATTCACCCAAATCCAGTAAAAAAAAGTGCAAAGTAATATAGTAACTGGAGGGCCACCCAATTACCAGAGAACATCAAGGCAGGATGTCAGTAATCACAATTTATTACCTAAAATATTACCTAAAATGCTGACAGAGCTAAAACCGTACTCACATATATCTAAAAACATGCAACTAAAAACATGCAACTAAAAACATACACATAAAGCAAAATTGACCGCACAGTAAAATGTCCACACAATCCGTGTAGGGCTGCAATGTCCGTATGCAGCTCAGGTCAGGTGTATCACCGCATGTATGCAGATTCAATTAGTGTGCAAACTCAGCAGGCAGTATAGGTCAAATGTTCAACCAATATAGTCTTGTCCAAAACATCATACAAGCCCCATAGGCCAAAGTACATTACCCCTATGCTGAAGTCACCAGGGAGAAATACACAATATATAGTGTATTTCTCCCTGTTTTGCTGCTTTCTCTATGCTTTTTCCCCGCCTTTTTTCCCTGTGATACAGGATCCATAATCACCTGGGGTGAGATGGAAGAACTCAGCTGATTGGTTCCTGGTTGCTTACCTGTCGCTGGGTACCTGAATTCTGCCCAGCGCTGATTGGTCAAGTAATGCCAGGAGGCGGGAATCTGGTCTATTTAAGCAGGGGTCCATAGGTCAGGATCTTGTCTGTCCTGGAGCACCTGAAGAAGAGAAGACGTCGTCCCACCCACCCGTCCTTAATATTGTTTAGTCGCGGTCCTGAGATAGAGGGGGGTTAGTCACCCAGCTTTTCTGGGGGGGACAGTAATATTTTAATGGTTTTAATGGTTATTTATTGAGTGAAATTTTTATTATTTTAATTGAATATTTATTGGTTTGGAGATTAACCCTTAATAAAGGCCATTATTTCACCACTGGAAAAGTTGTTGTGTTTTTCTTTTACTATTGGTTTAATTCAAATGTTAAAGGTATTGCTCATATGGCACCATGGCAGGAATCACTCTGCAGCCCATGTACAGTACAAGAGGATCTGGATGGTGAGACTGAGCTACTGACCTTGTGTAACCATCAGCACAGGACACGTTAGGTGGACGTTCTGAGAGGAGTTATCTTCTTTTTCATTTATCTTGGATGACATTTTGGGGCTTTGGAACCGATTACTCAAGTTACAATGGTTACAACATACAATGGTCATCCTGGAACCAATTAGTATTGTAACTTGAAGGATCACTCTATATTGCCGTCCTCAGAAGGATGACAGTATTTTCATGCTGCACTGTGAAACTTGGTTATGCTGGGGTGGTATTTTGTCCTGCACTACGCTTACTTCTGTTGTCCCACTTTTCTACAACTTTTCCAGGGCTACTTTAACTTCCCAGTCCACCCCTAATAAAAGATTTTGGGGGTCATTTATCAAACAGTAATATGCCTATATTAGTCATATTTCTGCCGCAGACTGCGACGCAAAGCTCATAGTTACATAGATAATACGAATAAAGTCGGATATCCAATCCAGTATATGCGAAAAGCAGCAGAAACATAAAAGGTAATCCCGAAACTCCACTTGTAAAACCACAGAAAAAAAGAGTAGTTCTGTGCAGTCTCTACTTATGGTTAGTCAGTCATTGCATGTGATGTGCAATCTCACAGAAATCCTTCCTCATATACAGTATGTTTGTGAGATTGCACAGTTTTTCTTTAGCTCTCGGGGTATTTCAGATCCAAATGTTATAGCCTTTCCTCAATGCCGAGTGATCCTCTAGGCATTCAATACTTTTCTTCATTTCAGCAAGAGGTCCTTTTCTGGACACGGAGTATCCCTTCAACAGGCAGCTCATTAGCCTTTTGTTTCCTGGACAGGAAGCGATTTTTACAAGTTTTCATAAGCATTAATGTTGTTTACGTTTAAGAATTCATCTAAACCCTTTTTAAAACTGTCCACTGTTCCTGCTGTGACCACGTCCTGAGGAGTCTATTCCACAGATTTACAGTTCTTACAGTAAAGAAGCTTTGATGCTTCTGGAGACTGAACTTTTTCTTCTCCAGTCGGAGGCAGTGCCCCCTTGTATTTTGAGGGCATTTTACATGGAACAGTTTTTCACCGAAATTTTTGTGTGGCCCATTTATATATTTGTATAGGTTAATCATGTCCCCCCTTAGACGTCTCTTCTTAAGACGAAATAAATTCAATTATTTTAATCTTTCTTCATAACTAAGACCCTCCATGCCCTTTATCAGTTTAGTCGCTCTCCTCTGTACCTTTTCCAGCTGCAGTGCGTCCTTTCTATGGACTGGTGCCCAGAACTGGACTGCATATTCCAGATGAGGTCGTACCAACGCATTGTAAAGTGGTAGTATGACATCCCTGCCTCTCGAGTCCATGCACTGTCTAATGCATGACAATATCCTGGTGGCCTTAGAAGCAGCTGATTGACATTGTATGCTATTATTCAATCTATGATCTACAAGGAAACCCAAATCCTTTTCTATAAGTGACTCCCCCAGTGTTACATCACCTAGGACATATGAAGTACAGAGATTATTATTATCAAGATGCATAACTTTACATTTATCCATATTGAACCTCATTTGCCAAGTTTATGCCCAATCACTCAGAGTGTTCAAGTCAGCTTGTATTTTATGGACATCTTCTATAGACTGTACAGTTCTACACAGCTTAGTGTTATCTGCAAAAATAGAAATGGTGGTATTAATCCTGTCCTCGATATCATTAATAAATAAATTAAATAATAGAAGACCCAGCACTGAACCTTGGGGTACACCACTTATAACCTTGGACCATTCTAAATAGGAATCATTGCCCACAACTCTCTGGACACGGTCCTTCAGCAAGTTTTCAATTCAATTGCAAACTATACTTGCCAAGCCTATAGCCCTTACTTTACCTATTAAACATCTATGAGGGACAGTATCAAAAGCCTTCTCAAAATCCAGAAACACTACATCCACAGCCGCCCCTCTGTCCAGGCTACTACTCACCTCCGCATAAAAACCAATTAGGTTAATGTCACGGCGGACAGGATATCAGATACACAGAAAAATAAACAAACAAGTATCTAGGCAAGAAGCTGGGGATAAGGGTCACCTCCTGACAAATCCCTACCAGCTCTCCTTATACTGCTATGCCCACGTTTAGACCCTTAAGGTGGGAAAAAGGTGTCCTCGTGACTGGGCTGAAAATACCCTAAAATCCCTGAGATGGTGAAGGGGAATAGAGTCAGCCTGCACCCTCAGAACCTGGAGGGGACAGGCGTCTCTCAAACAGCCTAGACAGCAAACAACAAGAAAACAACAACCAACTTATCTTTTCAGAGCAGGAAAAGCCAATCCTTCCTTCCTTGCTTTCACAGAGCCAGACAGAAGCTATAACCCGCACGGAACACTGAAAGTGGGTGTAATTTAAACCAACGACCCCACCCAGTGCACCTGAAGGGAGGTGGATCTAGCTCGACTCCAAAATAAAACTAAAGACTAGACACATGCTGCTAATCTGGCAGACCTCCGCACATAGCTGTCACCACCAGACATCTGAGAAGCTCTGACAGATGCCTTTCAGAACCTCCTCCTTGAGGTTCCTTTGTTTTGCTTTCATTTTCTCATCTCGTTAGCCTCTCTCAGCTGTCATGTAGTTGCACTGATTGCATCCCTTTAAATCCCTCCCCATAGTGCATCAGTTTGCGGTTTATATTACTTCCTGGAGTGTATGCATGCTGATCCTACTTCTGAGTCTTCTACAAGATAAGTTTTGTTCATTCATTTGTGTTTTTCTGTTTGCTGGATCCCAGGTGACCCTGACTCCCTCCGTATCTAGTGTAGGGAGCCGGTGGCCGTGTCCCCTCACTATTATAGGGAGTTCAGGTGTTATACAGTCGAGGTACGAGGATATGCGATCATCTACCATTGGGATTTTTGCATAGGCTGAGCAGTAAGGGAGAGAGCCAGGTCTGATGCAGGGCTCTCCCTTTTTGTTCCTTAGTTTTGGATCCAGTCAGTCGTATATTCATTTAGTGTTTTCTTGTTTCCTGTACACCTTCCGTGACATTATAAACTGCCAAAACCGTCTCAAGCATGAATCCGGTTTCAACCTTGATTGACCACATGCAGGGTCTTTCACTGGAGGTAGCAGATCTCCGGAAAACTGTCTCTCAGTTTGAGGTGATCGTTTCTGCTTGCGTTCATGGAGTTTGTTCTGAGCCTAAGATCTCGCTCCCGGATACGTTCTCCAGGGGTAGTGAGAATTTTGTTCGTTTTAGAGAGGCTTGCAAACTCCATTTTTCGCCTACTTCCCCATTCCTCTGGTGATGAGGAACGGAGGGTGGGGATCATCATATCGCTGCTCAGGGATAACGCTCAGTCCTGGGCCTTTTCGCTGCTGGTGGGGGCACGGCCCCTCTGTTCAGTGGATGAATTCTTTTTAGCCCTGGGTCAGATATATGATGATCCGGATCGTATTGCTCTGGCTGAGTCTAGACTACGTCTTTTATGTCAGGGTAAACAATCCGCAGAGATATACTGTTCAGAATTTCGGAGATGGGCAGCAGATAATGGTTGGAATGATGCTGCACTCCGAAGTCAATTTTGCCATGGTCTTTCAGAGGGATTGAAAGATGCATTTGCCTTTCATGAGAGACCTACCTCCTTGGACTCGGCCATGTCTCGGGCCGTTCGTATTGACAGGCGTCTTAGAGAGAGAGGAGAGATCACTCCTTCCTGTCATACTCAATCCCAGGACAGTGCGGCGGTCTCATTCAGTGCACAGGGGTCTCAGTCGCTGTCAATCCCTTCTGAGCAGAAGCCCATGCAGCTGGGGTTGATTGCCTCTGACAATAGAAGATTCAGCCCTCATGGGAAGGTTTGTTTCTGTTGTGGAGGTATAAATCATTTGGCAAATGTTTGTCCCTCTAGGAGATTCAGGCAGTTTTTTGGGAGTAATAAAGAAACAAAAAGAAAAAAATCCTTTAAAAATGTTCCATCTGTTACCATTGGCAGGGTTGAGGCGGAAATTGAAGATTTTCTGTTTGCTTGTAGTTCCCGTTTTGTCCTGCCTGCCAGGGTGGCGCTAGAGAGCAAGAACATTTTTTGTGAGATTTTTGTAGATAGTGGAGCAGCTGTCAATCTCATTGATAATCAATTTGCTATAACTCATGGTTTCCAGGTATGCACTTTGGGAAAGGATATACCTGTTTTTGCTATTGATTCCGCTCCACTTTCTCAGAAATCATTAAAGGGCATAGTTCACAATATCCGTTTGATTGTCAGTAATGCTCATGTTGAGGATATGTCATGTTTCGTCCTTAGCGGGTTGCCTACTCCTCTAGTGTTGGGGCTACCCTGGCTCACTAAACATAACCCCACCATTGATTGGCAAGCGAGGCAAATAAATGGTTGGAGTGACTTTTGCAGAGAGAATTGCCTCACGACATCTGTTTCTGAGGTTTCTACTAAGACTATACCATCTTTTCTCTCTGAATTTTCGGATGTCTTCTCTGAGAGTGGTGTTCAGGACTTACCCCCGCACAGGGAGTACGATTGCCCTAATAATCTCACCCCAGGCGCCAAGCTGCCTAAATTTCGTTTATACAATCTCTCCCAACCTGAAAGGGTCGCTATGCGTGCTTATATCTCTGAGAGTCTGAGAAAGGGACACATACGACCCTCGAAGTCACCTGTTGCCGCTGTTTTTTTCTTTGTTAAGAAAAAAGATGGTTCTTTAAGACCATGTCTGGATTTCAGGGAGCTGAACAGTATCACAATTCGTGACCCTTATCCGCTTCCTCTGATCCCAGACCTGTTTAACCAGATTGTTGGGGCTAAAGTTTTTTCCAAGTTAGATCTAAGAGGGGCATACAACCTGGTCAGGGTCAGAGAAGGAGACGAACCTGACCCCTGAGGGCCATTTTGAGAATTTGGTTATGCCTTTTGGTTTGATGAATGCTCCAGCCGTTTTTCAGCATTTTGTGAACAGCATTTTTTATCATTTAATGGGGAAATTTGTATTAGTG
Organism: Bufo gargarizans; assembly: GCF_014858855.1. Lineage (NCBI taxonomy): Eukaryota > Metazoa > Chordata > Amphibia > Anura > Bufonidae > Bufo > Bufo gargarizans. The sequence continues at coordinate 483,591,543 of NC_058082.1, forward strand.
TATCTGGATGACATTTAGATTTTTTCTCCTGATTTCAAAACTCATAGGGAACACTTACGTCAGGTCTTGCTCATCCTGCGGGAGAATAAATTGTACGCTAAACTGGAGAAATGTGCGTTTGCGGTTCCAGAAATTCAATTTCTGGGGTTTCTTCTCTCCGCTTCTGGTTTTCGCATGGACCCCGAGAAGGTCCGCGCTGTGCTTGAGTGGGAGCTTCCTGAGAATCAGAAGGCGCTGATGCTTTTTTTGGGCTTTGCCAATTATTACAGGAAGTTTATTTTGAATTATTCCTCTGTTGTTAAACCACTCACTGATATGACTAGAAAGGGGGTAGATTTTTCCTCCTGGTCGGTAGAGGCGCGTAAGGCCTTTTCTAATATCAAGGAGAGTTTTGCTTCCGCTCCCATCTTGGTACAACCTGATATTTCTCTACCCTTCATAGTTGAGGTTGATGCTTCTGAGGTGGGTGTGGGTGCGGTCTTGTCTCAGGGTCCCTCTCCTGCCAAATGGCGACCGTGTGCCTTTTTCTCGAAGAAACTCTCCTCCGCAGAGAGAAATTACGATGTGGGAGATAGGGAGTTGTTGGCCATCAAGTTGGCTTTTGAGGAATGGTGCCATTGGCTAGAGGGAGCCAGACACCCTATTACCGTGTTTACTGACCATAAAAATCTGGCCTACTTGGAGTCAGCCAAGCGTCTGAACCCGAGACAGGCCAGATGGTCTTTGTTCTTTTCAAGGTTTAATTTTGTTGTCACGTTCCGCCCTGGGGTTAAGAATGTGAAGGCGGATGCCCTGTCACGTTGTTTTCCGGGAGGTGGGAATTTTGAAGACCCGGGTCCCATTTTGGCTGAAGGTGTGGTGGTCTCTGCTCTTTATCCTGAATTGGAGGCAGATGTTCAGGTAGCCCAGTCAGAGGCCCCTGATCTTTGTCCTCCTGGGAGGTTGTTTGTGCCTTTCGCTTTAAGACACAAGATTTTTAAGGAACACCACGATACGGTCCTTGCTGGGCACCCGGGGGCAAGAGCCACAGTGGATCTCATCGCTCGGAGATTCTGGTGGCCGGCGCTTCGTAAGTCGGTTGAGGGTTTTGTGGCAGCCTGCGAGACCTGCGCTCGTGCCAAAGTCCCTCATTCACGGCCATCAGGTCCTCTCCTTCCCTTACCCATTCCTTCCCGTCCTTGGACACATCTGTCCATGGACTTCATAATGGACCTGCCTCGTTCCTCGGGGAAGACTGTGATTCTGGTGGTGGTGGACCGTTTTAGCAAAATGGTGCATTTCATCCCTTTTCCTGGCTTGCCCAATGCTAAGACGCTGGCGCAGGCATTTATTGATCACATTGTCAAATTGCATGGTATTCCTTCAGACATAGTCTCTGATAGGGGCATGCAGTTTGTTTCCAGATTCTGGAAGGCTTTCTGTTCTCGCTTGGGGGTTCGGTTGTCATTCTCTTCTGCTTTCCACCCGCAGTCGAATGGCCAGACAGAGCGCGTCAATCAGAATCTGGAGACATATCTGCGCTGTTTTGTGGCGGAGAATCAGGAGGATTGGTGTTCTTTTTTGTCCCTTGCTGAGTTTGCTTTAAATAACCGTCGTCAGGAGTCCTCTGATAAGTCACCATTTTTTGGTGCATATGGGTTTCATCCACAGTTTGGGACATTCTCTGGAGAGGGGTCTTCTGGTTTACCTGATGAGGACAGATTCTCCTCGTCTTTGTCATCTATTTGGCAAAAGATTCAGGATAATCTAAAGAGCATGAGTGAGAGATATAAGAGTGTGGCGGATAAGAGACGTGTGCCTGGTCCGGACCTGAATGTTGGTGATCTGGTGTGGTTGTCTACTAAGAATATCAAATTGAAGGTTCCCTCCTGGAAGTTGGGTCCTAAGTTTATTGGGCCTTACAAAATCTTGTCCGTCATCAATCCTGTTGCCTACCGTCTTGATCTTCCTCAGACTTGGAAGATCCATAATGTTTTTCATAAGTCCTTATTAAAACCTTATGTCCAACCCATTGTACCCTCGTCTTTGCCTCCTCCTCTGATTGTGGTTGATGGTAATCTTGAATTTCAGGTCTCTAGGATTGTGGATTCTCGTGTTGTCCGCGGTTCTCTTCAGTACCTCGTTCATTGGGAGGGTTATGGTCCTGAGGAGAGGATGTGGGTCCCAGTGACGAACATTAAGGCCACTCGTCTCATCAGGGCTTTCCATAGGTCCCATCCTGAGAAGGTGGGCTCTGAGTGTCCGGAGTCCACTCGTAGAAGGAGGGGTACTGTCACCACCAGACATCTGAGAAGCTCTGACAGATGCCTTTCAGAACCTCCTCCTTGAGGTTCCTTTGTTTTGCTTTCATTTTCTCATCTCGTTAGCCTCTCTCAGCTGTCATGTAGTTGCACTGATTGCATCCCTTTAAATCCCTCCCCATAGTGCATCAGTTTGCGGTTTATATTACTTCCTGGAGTGTGTGCATGCTGATCCTACTTTGGAGTCTTCTACAAGATAAGTTTTGTTCATTCATTTGTGTTTTTCTGTTTGCTGGATCCCAGGTGACCCTGACTTCCTCCGTATCTAGTGTAGGGAGCCGGTGGTCGTGTCCCCTCACTATTATAGGGTGTTCAGGTGTTATACAGTCGAGGTACGAGGATATGCGATCATCTACCATTGGGATTTTCGCATAGGCTGAGCAGTAAGGGAGAGAGCCAGGTCTGATGCAGGGCTCTCCCTTTTTGTTCCTTAGTTTTGGATCCAGTCAGTCGTATATTCATTTAGTGTTTTCTTGTTTCCTGTACACCTTCCGTGACAGTAGCCCGAGCAGGGCATGACAGTTAATCTGACAACTTCTGTCCTTGGTAAACCCATGTTTGTTATCACATATTATTTACAGTCACCTACTCATGTATATAGTCCCTTAAGAGTCCTTCAAACATGTTTCCCACAACAGAAGTTAAACTAACTGGTCTATAATTACCTGTGGAGGACCTAGATCCTTTTTTGAATATGGGAACCACGTTTGCCTTGTGCCAATCACTTGGCACTGTACCAGTACCTAGAGAATCTTAAAAAATTATAAACAGGGGCACATCAATCACTCAACTGAGCTCTTTAAGCACTCTTGGGTGTAATCCATCTGGACCCGGAGCCTTACAGTCCCCCTCACTCCACATTTACCCTATTTAACTTATCTTGGACCATATCTAAAGTTATCCAATTGAGTATATTACTGGATGTACTAACAGCCCCAGCACCACAAATATCAGCAACTTTCTCTTCTTTTGTATATACAGAGCAGTGATGAGCGGCAGGGGCAATATTCGAATTTGCGATATTTTGCAAATATTTGGGCGAATATTCATCATATATTTGCAAATTCGAGAATTTGTGATCTCCAGTCATTATTTTCTTGATTGCGAAAATCGGCAATCGGAAAATTCGCGATCAACACTACTCCTGAAGCCAAAGATATTGCAGCCTTCTCATTGGCCCACAAGCAAGAAGCAGTGAGGGATCATGGGTACTGATGAAAAAAATCTAGAATATTTACGATTATGAAGATATAGCACTTTATTCTAGATATTCGCAAATTCTCAAAGTGCCAATATTTGCAATAAAAATTTGCGATTAGATAATACAGAGCTAAAAAATCCATTTAGTAACTCTGCCTTTTCCTTATATTCAGTGACTAACCCCCCTTTACCATTATTTAGTGGACCTCACTGCTCAGACCTTGTTTTTTTTAGCATTTATATATTTAAAGTATTTTTGGGGATTTGTTTTGCTCTTTTTTGCCACCTGCTGTTCGTTTTGTATTTTTGCTAATTTTATCTCCTTCTTACAGATTTTATTAAGCCCTTTGTAAACTTCAAACTCTACAGCTGACCCCTCAGATTTGTATTTTTGAAATGCCCTTTTTTTACTTTTATTGCCCTTTTTACAGTAGCTGTAAGCCTTGGGGGAGGGGGGGGGGTGGCAGTAGCTGCTCCCAGTCTTTGCCCTGAAATGCTGTCCTCAACCCAGGGAAATTTGCCTTTTTAATGTCTTTGTTCTGCTTGGTAGAGGAAATAAAAAAGGAAGGGGGGTTAATCTCTATTCTTTAAGGGAAGAAGTTCGAGAGTACCTAGCAGGGCGCCAAAGTAAGGACCTGTGAAAGTGTTAAAGAGGATAATTGATTGCGTTTATTTTGTGTGAGAGGGATATTAGGCTGCCAGGGGCAAGCAACCATCAAGGAGGTTCCTTAATGGGTGAAGTCAAGGCAGAGAAAACAGAACAAAAAATGTTTTTTGCCCCTTTAAATGGCGCCACAGTCCCTCGGATGGAGATATATACTGTGTAGATCCACTGGTTGGAACGTACCACTCGGTAGATTGAAGTCTCCATAGTATTTCTTTGTGTGTGTATATATATATATATATATATATACAGACTTATAGCATGCACATTTAGAAACTCATTTAGAGATCAATTAGACAGTGTCAGTGTAGATTAAAAGAAAAAACAAATTTAACTCACTTCACCCAGGAGGTATCGGATGGGATAAACTCAAAACACCCTCCGGATTACCTTCTGCGCCTGGGTAGCCTATAAGGTCTCACGGAATGACAGCAGTCCAATCGTACTTCTTGCCAATCGTCTTTATTGAACCACAGGGTAGGGGTGAAGGTATCTGCTCAACGCATATGACATAATACATATTGTAAGGGGTATAAATACATAAAACATTGGCGCCAAGATGGAGGGAAGAACGTCACTTTCGGTTTGCGCTCCAGTGTGGAACGCACCGGAAGTGACGTCCCCCTCACTCCACATCGAGATACCGTTCCACAGAGACCAAAATAAAGTAGCTGCTCCCAGTCTATGCCCTGAAATGCTGTCCTCAACCCAGGGAAATTTGCCTTTTTAATGTCTTTGTTCTGCTTGGTAGAGGAAATAAAAAAGGAAGGGGGGTTAATCTCTTTTTTTTTTAAACATTATTCTTTTTATTTTCCAATACACAGAAAAGACAAATACATTAATAATCATAAACCATCTTTCCCATTTACCCACCCCCTACCACCCCTTTAGAGAGGGAGGGGGGGGGGGGAGGAGATACGCGTAACCACGACCAACAAAAAAAAAAAAAAAAAAAAAAATCATAAATAAATAATAATAGTCTATCCAGCCCTAAAGTACCCAGTTATTCCATATTTCATCAACTTTTTTTGCTTTTCTACTTTGGCCCTCCATCATTCGTTCTTCCTTAATCAGATTATCCACTGCTTTCCTCCACTGTCCCACTGTTGGAGGGTCCACCCCTACCCATTTCCTGAAGTATAAGGAGTCTAGCTTGAAATAGTATCTTTTTTAGAACAGTTCGTAAATCTCTATTTAGGCCCAGATGTTCTGTTGCCCCCAGGATACAAATCATAGGATCTTCAGATATCTGAACCTTCAAATTCAGATATATCATATCTGTTATTTCTGTCCAATACCTAAACAGTTTTGGGCATCTCCAAAAACAATGTATTAGATCAGCGTTCTCTCCCCCGCATTTTATACAATTATCCGAATCTCTTACACCCATTCTTTTCAATATCCATGGTGCTCGATGGAGCCTATGGACTACAAAAAATTGTGAGATCTTATGTGAGCCCCTATTTGAGACTCCCGCATAGCTTTTTAATGCATCATTCCATTTTTCCTCCGTAAAAAATTGTAATTCATTTTCCCATTTTTTTCCTAGCAGGCATTGTAATCTGCTTTTTTTTTTCCTTCCATCAATATCCTATATCTTTTAGCCGTTGTACCTCCTCTTTCAACCACGTTAATGAAATTATACAGTGTGTCAGATGTTTCTACCTTATATTTATCCACGTTCCTAACTGTATACAATGCGTTTTTAAGCTGGAAATATTTATACATGTCCTTTTGTGGTATACCAAACTCTCTAACCATTGTATTGAAGTCTTTTAGTTTACCCTGTTCAAATATCTGATTTAGATACTTCACCCCTTTTTTTTTTTCCCAATCTACATAGGCCTTAATCCGTTGCAATTCCTTGAGATGAATATTTTTCCAAATAGGTGTATAGTGCAAAAACCCTTTAATCTCTAATATCTTTTTGATTTCCATCCATACGTGTTCCAATAGGTTTAAAACTCTATTTCCAATATTATTTCTACCAAGTGTACCTGATTCCAATACCTCTAAGTAATTCCATTCTTCTTTCCACCCCACTCTATTCAATGCCTGCCTACCCACTAAACCATTTAAGCTAGCTTTAATATGACCATATTGTGTAATTAAATAGTAAAGAGCCCAATTTGGGACAGCTAGCCCACCATCTCTCACTGGTAGCTGAAGTATCTCTCTCTTTATTCTGGGGGTCGTACCTTTCCAAAGGAAATCTCCCATTAGCCTATCAAGTAGTCTAAAGGTATCCTGTGGCAACCTAACTGGGGCGTTTTGAAGAACATAAAGTATCTTGGGGAGGAAGACCATTTTTATTAAATTTACCCGACCCTGTATTGACATCGGTAATTTTCGCCAAATATGTATTTTGGCCCTGAGTTCTTTTATGAGGGGCAGAACGTTAAATTTTTCGTATTCTTCAACATTTCCAGAAATTTGTATCCCCAAATATTTAAAGTTTTCCTGTTTACCAAGCACCTGCGCCTTTAAATCCTCCTGTGGTTGTGCATCTCCCAACATCAACATGTATGATTTCCCCCAATTTATATTTAATCCTGAAAAAAAAAAAACTTATCTACTATGTGCATAACTCTATTAAACTGATCCCCAGTATTGTGCATAAATAACAAAATGTCATCTGCATACATTAATAGTTTTTCTTCCCCACCCTCATAGTGAAAACCTTTAATCTCCCTATCACTTCTTATTATGCATGCCAGTGGTTCAATCGCAATAGCAAATAATAGTGGAGAAAGAGGGCATCCCTGCCTAGTGCCCCGATATAGGGCAAGGGGCAGGGACAAGCTCCCGTCCACCATCACTCTAGCCCTAGGGTTGTGATATATTAACTGTACCCACCTTATAAATCCCTCCCCTATACCAACCCTTTTTAATACTATCCATAAATATTCCCATTCAATACAATCAAATGCCTTTTGGGCGTCTAGTGAAAGTAACGCTTTCTCCCCCGCCTCTAATCTATTGGCTTCAATATTTAGAAACAGCCTTCTTATATTTGCATATATCGTTCTACCGGGTATAAAGCCAGTTTGGTCTTCATTTATTACACTTTTAACCACTTTTGATAGCCTATCTGCCAAAATTTTTAATTCGGGTACTAACACCTGGGAAAAAGTTTTATATACTTCGAAGGGGAGCCCATCACAACCTGGTGCTTTTTCAGATTTTACCTGCCCCAACGCCTCATTTATTTCATTCGTCGATATTTATTTTTCTAAAAATTCTTTTTGGGCCTGAGATATCTCTCTGAGGGGAATCTGGTCTAGATATACCTCTAAATCTTGTATTGAGTACTGTGCTTTAGACTTATATATCTCCTGAAAATATTCCAAAAACACTCCTTTAATTCCTTCTGGGGTGTTAATTATTGTACCCATTTTATCTTTAATCGCGCCTATCCAAGATTTCCCTCTTTGATTTTTCACTATACTTGCCAAAATTTTACCGACTTTTTCTCCCTCTGAGGCTAGACGGATCCCTTTAAAAAGTAGTTCTTTCCTGCTTCTCTCCATTTGATATAACTTTAGTTTTTCCTGTTCTTCCTCCCATATTTTCTTATTATATTCGGTAGGGTATTTTACACATATTATTCGCGCTTCTTGAACTTTTTTTTCCAATACAATCCCCATTTCCCTTGTGGTTTTTTTCAAGTAGTTCACTTTTTTAAAAAGCAATCCTCTCAGATATGCTTTAGCAATGTCCCAAACAATTAACTTACTAGCAGAGTGGTTATTCTCCCACAAAAACTTTTTTAATTCTTCGGATATACTTTCTTTATCTGAAATAATTGATAACCAATGTGGGTTAAACTTAAACAGTGGTGATTCCCTCTTTTTATTCAAATCTAATTCCATTACCACCGCATTGTGGTCTGATAGGGCCATGGGCAAATACTGTATTTTCATCCTATTATAGGCCATTAAGTTCTTATTTCCCAGGACCATATCTATTCTGGACCAAGTTTGATGAGTTTTAGAGTAACACGAATACATAATTTCATCCGGGTTCTGAAAACGCCAAACATCTACCCAATTAAATTCATGGGCTAGTTTAAAAAAATCTACTTTTTGCATTCTTCCCCCTCTGCTAAGGGTTCTGTCCTTGAGTGGATCCATTACCGCGTTATAATCTCCTATTGCTATCATTATAGATTCCGATCTATTCAGCATAAATCTATACAGTTGGTACAAAACTTCTGACTTATATGGTGGAGGAATATATATGTTTGCAATTACCATTTTAACTCCTTCTAAGTTACAATATAAGAAGAGGTACCTGCCACAGTCATCGGCCTCATGTGCCAAGCACTCAAATTTAATTTTGTTATGAACCAAAATTGAGACCCCTCTTGAGTAAGTAGTATATACAGAATGGTAACTTTCCCCTATCCATCTCTTCTCCAACCATCTTAGAGATTCCTTATCCAAATGTGTCTCCTGTAAGCAGATGATGGCTGGCAGGAACCTCCTCATCCACTCAAGGATAGCATGTCTCTTTACTCTCTCACGTAATCCTCTAGCGTTCAATGAAACAATTCTAACCATTCAGCAGGGGGGAAAAAAACAAACAAAAAAAACGCATCTCTCCTTCCCCCCGACCCGCCAATACCCGCCCCCCCCCCCAAATAGTCACCCGGTCTGCTAACCAGCAGTCCGAGGGACTCCATAACCTAGCATAGTAGCTCCTTTTCCCCCTCTACCACCCCCCCGCACGAATACCCTCCCTATCCGCCCACTCGCTAGCCTTTTCCGGATCCTGAAAAAACACACTGTTTCCTTTAAATTCCACCCTTAACTTAGCCGGGAAAAGCAAGCTATACTTTAAGCCTGCCTCCCTTAATATTTTTTTTACAGAAATAAACTCTCTTCTACGGGCATTGGTGTTTGCAGAGTAATCTGGAAATAATCTTATTTTTTCCCCCTGTATCTGATATTTTTCAGAATTTCTGGCGTCAGCTAATATAGTATCACGATCTTTAGTTAATAAGCATTTCACCAGTATCGGCCTTGGATAGTACCCTGGAGCCCTATTTTTTGTAGGGACCCTATGTGCTCTTTCACTAACGAACAGGGGGGAAAGAGTACCTTCCTTACAGTTCTCCATGATCCATTTTTCCATAAATTCAGTACAATTATCCCCCTCTGCGCGCTCTGGGACCCCTACACATCTTATATTGGATCTTCTTGATCTATCTTCCTGACTTATAAATTTTTGTTCCATATTGGTATTCCCTTCCTTTAGGCAAACCACCTCCTTCTGTAAGTTTTGTACTAAATGTTCCAAAACAGGGACCCTTTTTTCCATCTCATATAGACGCTGCCTAATTTTTTCCATCTCATCCCGTATTATACTAACATCCGTTTGCACTGCCCCGATCTGCGTCACTAGATTCCCCATTACGTTCTCCATCCTCGAGACAGTGCAAAAAATATCTTTTACCATGTTCAGATCTATCTCCGTAGATGGCGCCGAGGGTCTCCTCACTTCAGCCCCCCCCATAAACCTATCTTCATGTGTCAAACCCTGAGGCTCTACATCCATACTTTTCTTTATCTGCGAGGGGCTAGAACCCGGTGAATTTGGAATCAAAAATTTATTTAATCCTTGTTGTTTGGATCCACACTCTAACCCTGTTACCGATCTCCTACCCCCGCCGCCAGTAGGGCCGCGCTGCTCCTCCCTTCTCTTAGCTGGCATCTCTACTCTTGATCTCCCCCTCTCCTTCCGTATTACCAATATATATACAGACGTGGACAAAATTGTTGGTACCCTTTGGTCAATGAAAGAAAAAGTCACAATGGTCACAGAAATAACTTTAATCTGACAAAAGTAATAATAAATTAAAATTCTATAAATGTTAACCAATGAAAGTCAGACATTGTTTTTCAACCATGCTTCAACAGAATTATGTAAAAAAATAAACTCATGAAACAGGCATGGACAAAAATGATGGTACCCCTAGAAAACACAGAACATAATGTGACCAAAGGGACATGTTAATTCAAGGTGTGTCCACTAATTAGCATCACAGGTGTCTACAACCTTGTAATCAGCCATTGGGCCTATATATATGGCTCCAGGTAATCACTGTGTTGTTTGGTGATATGGTGTGTACCACACTCGACATGGACCAGAGGAAGCAAAGGAAAGAGCTGTCTCAAGAGATCAGAAAGAAAATTATAGACAAGCATGTTAAAGGTAAAGGCTATAAGACCATCTCCAAGCAACTAGATGTTCCTGTGAGTACAGTTGCACATATTATTCATAAGTTTAAGATCCATGGGACTGTAGCCAACCTCCCTGGACGTGGCCGCAGGAGGAAAATTGATGACAAATCTAAGAGACGGATAATCCGAATGGTAACAAAAGAGCCTAGAAAGACTTCTAAAGAGATTCAAGGTGAACTTCATGCTCAAGGAACATCAGTGTCAGATCGCACCATCCGTCGTTGTTTGAGCCAAAGTGGACTACATGGGAGACGACCAAGGAGGACACCATTGTTGAAAACGAATCATAAAAAAGCAAGACTGGAATATGCCAAACTACATGTTGACAAGCCACAAAGCTTCTGGGAGAATGTCCTGTGGACAGATGAGACAAAAATCGAAGTTTTTGCCAAGGCACATCAGCTGTATGTTCACAGACGAAAAAATGAAGCATATCAAGAAAAGAACACTGTCCCTACTGTGAAACATGGAGGAGGCTCTGTTATGTTCTGGGGCTGCTTTGCTGCGTCTGGCACAGGGTGTCTTGAATCTGTGCAGGGTACAATGAAATCTCAAGACTATCAAGGAATTCTAGAGAGAAATGTACTAGCCAGTGTCAGAAAGCTTGGTCTCAGTCGCAGGTCATGGGTCTTGCAACAGGACAATGACCCAAAACACACCGCTAAAAACACCCAAGAATGGCTAAGAGGAAAAAATTGGACTATTCTAAAGTGGCCTTCTATGAGCCCTGACCTCAATCCTATTGAGCATCTTTGGAAGGAGCTGAAACATGCAGTCTGGAAAAGGCACCCTTCAAACCGGACACAACTGGAGCAGTTTGCTCATGAGGAGTGGGCCAAAATACCTGCTGAGAGGTGCAGATGTCTCATTGACAGTTACAGGAAGCGTTTGATTGCAGTGATTGCCTCAAAAGGTTGCGCAACAAAATATTAAGTTAGGGGTACCATCATTTTTGTCCATGCCTGTTTCATGAGTTTATTTTTTTACATAATTCTGTTGAAGCATGGTTGAAAAACAATGTCTGACTTTCATTGGTTAACATTTATAGAATTTTAATTTATTATTACTTTTGTCAGATTAAAGTTATTTCTGTGACCATTGTGACTTTTTCTTTCATTGACCAAAGGGTACCAACAATTTTGTCCACGTCTGTATATATATAATTGTCGTAGAGAACATCAGGTCTATAAAAACATAATCAAAATACACTTTACAATCTGGTGAGCTATTACCAAAATTCTAACAGTTCAGATAGACCATATAATTTGGCTCCAGGGAGAGTGGGAAAAGGAAAAAATTGTTAGCAACACATAACAGTTACTGTTATAAGAGCGGAGAATGGGTGAAGGGGGCACACAAAAGGGAAGAGAAAAAAAACAAAAAAAAAAACAAAGAGGCACAAGTCCAGCAACAGAATCGCAAACGTTTTTCCCTATAAACATAAACAAGGAAAAGAGGAAACAAAAAAAACAGGAGTTTTGAAGTTTTTAATAATGTTAATGATGTTATTAAGGGCTTTTGCTCCTGAAGCCAGTTCTTGAAAGGGTTAATCAGAGTTAGTCAGAATTCAGCTGGAGGATGTAGAGGAGAAAAAAAAAAAAAACACCACATCTATACTTCTTCTCTCCACACCGTTATTTTCCTCTTTTTCTCCTTCTTCACTCCACTTCATTCACCACCAACACTGCTTGCACCCTCTAATGAGCGACCAGATGGACAGAAAAGGGGCAGACAGTCCGCCTGCTCAAAGGAGAGATGTTGTGGGCTCCATGTCTCTAAACACAGTTCAAATGTGCGTCTCCGCCACTCTATCTCCAATGACTCCACAAGACTCCACCGGTACAGATCTTCGCCAACACCTGCACTTCACACCACCAGCTTCACACCAGCAGCAGCCCAGTAGCTCGTCCCACCACTTCACCCGACTCACCACCCAGACAGCGGCGTCCCCGTCGGGCAACAGTGCCGCAGTCCAGTAACTTCCGGCGGCGACAGGCAACTCTCAGATCCCGGACGTCGCGTTAATATATCAGACAGCCCCCACAGATAGTTCAGCAAACGGGCACACCGAGCCCAGCAAACCGGCCCTCTGTATTCCACTCAGCCAGTATGCAAGGGAGGTGGGAGGCGGAACTCAATATCACAGGCCAAACACTCTCAGGCCCTGCCTGGTCCCGTTTTCAGCGCTCCGGGATCTATACTTGCGGTTCTCTCCTCTCCTCAATACTGCCGCAGCATGACTCACCACCCGACGACTCTCGGCGACCGCAGCCAAAACATAGATTGGGATCCGAGCATCAGTGCCAGGGCAGGCTCAAACGGTCCCAGACTCAGCTCACACAGCAGGCAGCTCACGGCAGGCTCAGCGAGCCGATGTTGCAGGCGGTAGTTCGGGCGGCCAGCATGCCGGGGGGAGGGGCGGGGGCGGAGCCTTAGCGTCACACGTCAGACGCTCTCATGCCGCACACAGATCTGGAAGACTTAGTTCAAAGCATACACTAGCTAACCCAGAGAGAAAATCTTGTGCAGCCACCTGGGGGTTAATCTCTATTCTTCAAGGGAAGAAGTTCGAGAGTACCTAGCAGGGCGCCAAAGTAAGGACCTGTGAAAGTGTTAAAGAGGATAATTGATTGCGTTTATTTTGTGTGAGAGGGATATTAGGCTGCCAGGGGCAAGCAACCATCAAGGAGGTTCCTTAATGGGTGAAGTCAAGGCAGAGAAAACAGAACAAAAAATGTTTTTTGCCCCTTTAAATGGCGCCACAGTCCCTCAAATGGAGATATATACTGTGTAGATCCACTGGTTGGAACGTACCACTCGGTAGATTGAAGTCTCCATAGTATTTCTTTGTGTGTGTATATATATATATATATATATATATACAGACTTATAGCATGCACATTTAGAAACTCATTTAGAGATCAATTAGACAGTGTCAGTGTAGATTAAAAGAAAAAACAAATTTAACTCACTTCACCCAGGAGGTATCGGATGGGATAAACTCAAAACACCCTCCGGATTACCTTCTGCGCCTGGGTAGCCTATAAGGTCTCACGGAATGACAGCAGTCCAATCGTACTTCTTGCCAATCGTCTTTATTGAACCACAGGGTAGGGGTGACATAATACATATTGTAAGGGGTATAAATACATAAAACATTGGCGCCAAGATGGAGGGAAGAACGTCACTTTCGGTTTTCGCTCCAGTGTGGAACGCACCGGAAGTGACGTCCCCCTCACTCCACATCGAGATACCATTCCACAGAGACCAAAATAAAACAGAGATTAATAGTTATAATTACAGTGTTAAAATTATATTCATATATTCACATGAAGTGTGTTTTTGTTGAACTATTTGCAACAAACTGGTTTGTTTGGGTCTAAAAACTTCGATATTCAAAACAGCACCGGAAGTGATGTCCCACCCACTTCAATCGAGATACAGTTCACTGGGGCTAAAATAATGCAGTAATTGGTGGACAATATTTGCAATATTAAAGATATGTTGGTGTGTTCACATGAAAATACATAAAACATTTGAAAACTGGCGCCAAAACGGAGGAAAGAACGTCACTTCCGGTTTGCGCCTCAGCGTGGAACGCCTCGGAAGTGACGTCCCCCTCACTCCACATCGGGATACCATTCCACAATGACTAAGATAAGACAAAGGTTGATAGTTATAATTATAGTGTTAAATATATATTCATATATTCGCATAGAGTGTTTTTTTTTTGTAAACTGTTTGCACCAAACTAATTTATTTGGGCCGAAAAACTTCCACATTCCAAAAACAGAGTGACGAGCGTTACTTCCGGTTTGCGCTCCAGCATGGAACGCAGCGGAAGTGATGTCCCGCCCACCTCAATCGAGGTACAGTTCACTGGGGCTAAAATGATACAGTAATTGGTGGAAATATTTGCTGTATTAAAAATATGTTGATGTGTTCACATGAAAATACTTTCTTTCAGGTTGTTTGCAACAGGTTAGTTTATCGGAGTTAAAAAACGGAAGTGAGTACTTCCAGTGATTGAAACGTAAGTTCAAGCCCTAGTGTATGTCCTTTGGAACGCAAAACTTGAAGCCCCCGATCCGGGGGAGGGCTCTAAATAATAATGTTCCTTACTGGGGGCTGGTATTTGAGGGGACAAGTTACATATTGGCCCATATAAATGTTAAAAACTTATTAGTAAAAGATATATATAAGGGTGAATGGGGGTTGAAACCACTTAAAAATATTAATCGTATATACGCTGATGTACTAGAATATATAGAGGTATATTGAAATGATGGGGGATAGAAATGGAAAGTGGTTTGGACCACTTATAAAAAATATTGGCGAAAGGTATTAAAATACTCAAAAATATATTAATAAATATATTATGTACTATATATTGATAGAATATTAATAACAAAGTGTTGATAATGATAAAAATACTTGTGTCTAAAAGTCCATATAATAATGTATATAAACATAAAATATAAGCATAAATATATATGTAGACTAATATATACATGTTGGTATATGAGTATTTCTTGTAGAAAATGTATTGCACATATAATATCATGTCGGTTCTGGGGAATCTGTCCCACCCTATAGTATATTATGAATGAACTGCGAATGTAGAAAGATCCCCAAATATAAAAGTATGTGTGTTCAGGGGAACAAAGCTGGAACCAACAGTACCAACTTGGTCACAGTTAGCGCTCTTAATCTATGGTCTTAATATATGGTCCCACTTGGATAATACTGTTAAAAAAAAGACCCTAATTTGGCGCACTAGATAAGATTTTTTAGTAAGGGGGAGGAATATTGTTTGTAAAATATTGGTTACTTGGGATTTGAGTTAGTAGCACAGAGGTTCTAGATCAAGGATCCTAAAGACTAGGTAATACTGTAGGAGATAAGGATGTAGATTAGACAGACAGAGGTGGTTCTAATAGTTTGAATAGTCGAGAGTCTCATTAAGCCCAAACGGAGAAAGGGTGTTAAGTGTATATATCCAGTGCATTTCCTTGCGACAAAAATGCTGATAGGTGGATGTATGTTCTAGTGGTGAGACTCTCAAGCTAGATGGATCGCTATTATGCATCTCTGCAGTGTCGCGAGACACTATGACTGAGGATACTACGTCTAATATTTGAGCGATGCTCATTCATCCTCTCTCTAACTGTCTGTGTGATTCTTCCGATATACTTTAATCCACATGGACAGTAGAGGAGGTAAATTACATTTTTTGTCCCGCAGTTCAATTCGTGTTTGAGGGTCCAAAGGGAATCACCTTGGGTTTTCCTAGGGTTAGGGATGTTTATTGTTTTGACTCCATGAGAAATCATTGGGCAACAGAGACATTTCTTTGAGGCACATTTTGTATCCCTACCTTATCTTGGCGATCGGTGGAAGTGGCTTATAGAGGTTGCTCATCTGGCAGAGGTATTGATTAGTCTTTTTGGGTATCCCTTCTCTTTGAACCTATCTTTCAGGACTTTTATTTGCTTTTTCATCACTTGTATATCTGAACAATTCCTCCTAACTCATTTCATCTGTCCATAAGGTATGTTATTTCTCCACTTTGAGTAATGACAGCTTGAGTAATCTAGATTAGTGTTTCCCAACCAGTGTGCCTCCAGCTGTTGCAAAACTACAACTCCCAGAATGCCTGGACAGCCTTTGGCTGTGCGGGCATGCTGGGAGTTGTAGTTTTGCAACAGCTGGAGGCACACTGGTTGGGAAACACTGATCTAGATAACTATTGGAGTCAACTTTTTTGAAAAGGGTTCTGGTAGTGATTTTGTTTGCTACTGTTTTAATATGAATATCTAAAAAGATCGCCTCTTTTGGATGGTATTCAAAGGTGAATTTTAGACCCCAGTCATTCTGGTTAATTTTTTCAATAAATTTCAATAATTCTTCTGTGGTGTTGTCCCATATAAAAATGATGTCATCAATAAATCTTCTAAATATTATGATATTTTTGTGTGACATCAGTCCCATTTTTTGTTCAAATAATCCCACAAACAAGTTAGCGTAAGATGGGGCAAACTTTGTCCCCATAGCTGTTCCTTTTTTCTGTATATAAAATTTATCGTTAAAAGTAAAATAATTGTGTTGTAGAATGAAGGAGATTGAGTCTAAAATGAATTCTTTTTGTGTTGGGGACATTTCTTCATCGTTGTTCAAGAAGTGTCGTGCTGCCTCAAGGCCCAGATCATGCTTGATATTGCTATATAATGAGGCAATATCTAGTGTTACCCAAAGATAGTGGGTCTTCCATTCAATCTTGTCAAGGATATGAATCAAGTGGGAAGAATCCCTGAGGTAGGAAGGGAGTTTTAGGACATATTTCTGTAGATATTTATCTATATAAGCTAAAAGGTTGGAGGTGAGGAAGTCAATGCCAGAAATGATGGGCCTGCCAGGTGGACATGTGATGGATTTATGGATTTATGATGGATATTAAGAACAAAGGATTTTTCATTTTTATTTAGAATTCCTGCACTATATCCTGAATAAAAATAAGATTTTAGTTTAAGGTTAGATGGAATGGGTGTTAGTTCAGATGGTTCTGGGTGGGTGGGCTTTGTAGATGGTGTGGCATTAATATCAGGGATGGAACTGAGACCATTTTCTTTGTTCAAGTTCTTTATTGTAAACTGTATTTTTAAAGTTAGTTTGCGTATGTATTGATTAAGGTCAACAAATAATTCGAAGGAGTCGGAGTATTGAGTGGGGCAAAAAGAAAGGCCCTTGCTTAGGAGAAGTACTTCATCAGGTGTTAGATTATATTTGGAAAGATTGAAAATACCCTTTTTTTGGGCTAATAAGTTAGATTTCTCAATAGATGTTGATGCCTCTAAGGATGGAGGAGTTAGTCTTATAGATTGGGTGGGGTCTGAAATGGTGGAGTGAGATTGGGTTTTTTCTTTTTTGGTGTTCTTAGACTTTTCGTCTCTGCACCCTCGTATTCTTTTATGGGTCTTTTTCTTGTTAATGGTATTGGGCTGAAAAATTGTGTGATTTTTTTATTCTGAGGGCGAAATTTTGGAGTTTCCCTAAAAAAGATGAGTTATCAGATAGGTTGGAAGGTAATGCTAGGAAAGTGTCAGATTGATTACTAGAGTGAGAATGAACAGATGTATTGAGAACTGATTCCGTAATGCTACCGTTCTCAATCTGGGCAATGTTCTCTGAGGAACAAGGTGTGACCAGATTGATGAGGGTTGAGGGGGACCCTAGTGGAGAACAGCTCCGTATTAAAGTTTCATGTGGGGGAGTGTTGTGTGTGAGCGAATTATGTACTCTGGAAGAATCTGTCTGGAAGGTGTTTCCTAATTGTCCTGTGCCATTTGCTATGGGTAAAATGATTGGTGGTATGGTGGATTTATGAGTAGGCGATTGGGGGTCACAAGTTTTTAATAATGTTCCCGGTGGAGGTCTGGAGTGTTTTTGGTATTTACTGTTATAGAAGAACCTTCCAGAACTGGTGGATTTCGGGGGTTGATTTTGTAGTTGTGTTTTCTTTAACTGAGGAGAATAGATTGAAGATGAAGTCTTGACCGGGGGCCGGATATATTTGGCCCGATGGGGGTATTTTCTCTCCCATGGTCTGATTTTTTCAGATTTATAGTCGCCTATATCTCTCAATAGTTTTCAAAAATTTTGGGTGACTTTGTTGTATTCAAACGATCTTGCTAAATTTGTGATATGATTCATATTGTGATCATGGGACTGGTTTACAAGGAGATGTTTCAGAGATGTGCCTAATTCTTGGCAAATTTTTTCCTTTTTGTTATTAGTAGCCTTAATAAGTTTAGTGAACAAGTGTCGTTGATTGATAGCCAAGTTTTAATGAAGGCTGGATCATTTTCAAAAGTTGGTTTGAGAGGAGTTCTTAAACCTCGTGGGATGATTTTTAAATGTAAATAAATAGATAGAAAAAAACTGTCTATTTTGTTTCTTAGGAAGTCCTTAATATTTCCCAGAATGGATGCGTTTAAAGTCTTACGTTGGTTTCCATGGGTGCTTTCTTTGGTAGAATCTTTCGATACATCAGATATGGTTGACCAGGTGTTGGTTGGAATGATGTCTGGTAGTCGTATTTCATCTTGTACTGGTATTCTTTTGATTTCTTTTATTATTCTCACGAAGAGATCTGGTATATCTCTTTCAAAGCAGATCCGACCTAAGTCAGCCACCGCACCCCTGGTCGGCCGTTGATCCCCCACCGCCTGAACAAACGTATGGTAGAGGAAATAAAAAAGGAAGGGGGGTTAATCTCTATTCTTCAAGGGAAGAAGTTCGAGAGTACCTAGCAGGGTGCCAAAGGAAGGACCTGTGAAAGTGTTAAAGGGGATAATTGATTGCGTTTATTTTGTGTGAGAGGGATATTAGGCTGCCAGGGGCAAGCAACCATCAAGGAGGTTCCTTAATGGGTGAAGTCAAGGCAGAGAAAACAGAACAAAAAATGTTTTTTGCCCCTTTAAATGGCGCCACAGTCCCTCGGATGGAGATATATACTGTGTAGATCCACTGGTTGGAACGTACCACTCGGTAGATTGAAGTCTCCAAAGTATTTCTTTGTATATATATATATATATATATATATATAAATATAGGTATACAGACTTATAGCATGCACATTTAGAAACTCTATTATTATCTAGTATTATCCAGGTGGGACTATATATTAAGACCATAGATTAAGAGAGCTAGCTGTGACCAAGTTGGTACTGTTGGTTCCAGCTTTGTTCCCCTGAACACACATACTTTTATATTTGGGGATCTTTCTGCATTCACAGTTCATTCATAATATACTATAGGGTGGGACAGATTCCCCAGAACCGACATGATATTATATGTGCAATACATTTTCTACAAAAAATACTCATATACCAACATGTGTATATTATACTACATATATATTTATGCTCATATTTTATGTTTATATACATTATATGGACTTTTAGACACAAGTATTTTTATCATTATCAACACTTTGTTATTAATATTCTATCTATATATAGTACATAATATATTTATTAATATATTTTTGAGTATTTTAATACCTTTCGTATTTTAATACCTTTCGCCAATTTTTTAAAAGTGGTCCAAACCACTTTCCATTTCTATCCCCCATCTTTTCAATATACCTCTATATATTCTAGTACATCAGCGTATATACGATTACTATTTTTAAGTGGTTTGAACCCCCATCCACCCTTATATATATCTTTTACTAATACGTTTTTAACATTTATATGGGCCAATATGTAACTTGTCCCCTTAAAAACCAGCCCCCAGAAAGGAACATTATTATTTAGAGTCCTCCCCCGGATCGGGGGCTTCAAGTTTTGCGCTCCAAAGGACATACACTAGGGCATGAACTTGCGTTTCAATCACTGGAAGTACTCACTTCCGTTTTTTAGCTCCGATAAACTAACCTGTTGCAAACAACCTGAACGAAAGTATTTTCATGTGAACACATCAACATACTTTTAATACAGCAAATATTTACACCAATTACTGTATCATTTTAGCCCCAGTGAACTGTACCTCGATTGAGGTGGGCGGGACGTCACTTCCTGTGCGTTCCATGCTGGAGCGCAAACCGGAAGTAACGCTCGTCGATCCGTTTTTGGAATGTGGAAGTTTTTCGGCCCAAATAAATTAGTCTGGTGCAAACAGTTTACAAAAAAAAAACACTCTATGCGAATATATGAATATAATTTTAACACTATAATTATAACTATCAACCTTTGTCTTATCTTAGACTTTGTGGAATTGTATCCTGATGTGGAGTGAGGGGGACGTCACTTCCGAGGCGTTCCACGCTGAGGCGCAAACCGGAAGTGACGTTCTTCCCTCCGTTTTGGCGCCAGTTTTCAAATGTTTTATGTATTTTCATGTGAACACACCAACACACCTTTAATATTGCAAATATTGTCCACCAATTACTGCATTATTTTAGCCCCAGTGAACTGTATCTCGATTGAAGTGGGTGGGACGTCACTTCCGGTGCGTTCCATGCTCCGTTTTTTGAATATGGAAGTTTTTGGGCCCAAACAAGCCAATTTGTGGCAATTTAAATAGTTCAACAAAAACACACTTCATGTGAATTTATGAATATAATTTTAACACTGTAATTATAACTATTAATCTCTGTTTTATTTTGGTCTCTGTGGAATGGTATCTCGATGTGGAGTGAGGGGGACGTCACTTCCGGTTTGCGCTCCAGTGTGGAACGCACGGAATAAGCCAGAGAAGGTCATGATAGTCACTGGCATACAATGTATATTGTTTTAAAAGTTATTGCCAACAGATGTGGTATCTTAGAGAATGTAATGGGTCTCACATAAACTGTCTCAACTACCGGGGTCAAGAGAGGTTATTGCTTAAGACACTGGTATGCAGCGTTATACCATATAACCACCAGTATAAAGTATATTCACGTGTGATTGCATATAATTTAGTATATTTTAACCAATAATATATATAATGTTTGTATAATCATATCCAGTTATTGATAATGTATCATTGTATCCGTTTATATATATATATGTATTATGCTACATATGTATCAATGAGAATATATTCTATAGAAGCATATAAGCTGATTTTCTACTAAGAGGATATTCTTTTAGAGAAGAACTTCGTTATCTTAGATGGCAATTAATCAGTCATTTGGACGGCTAAGATACACAAACCAGGAGAAAATGTTCTAAGGACCATTATACTCTTATCTGCCCCATAAATTCAAGGATTAGGGAAACTTCTAATACCGCCAGTCAGTCTGAGCAAAGTGTCAGAAAGAGTCCCTCCTAGTTGATTTAAGTTGGGAGAGGCCAAAGTTTAAGTTAGGTAATGAAGCCATATATATATTATTTCTTAAAATTGCTATATGATGCAACAGTGCCATCAAGTGGTAGATGGGCAGAAGTTTCTAAGGAATGCCAATTAAATGACATCATCCCCATGATTACCATACGTCACACCTACCTTATCTAATTGGAAATCCCTAATCCAAGCGGGGATGGGCATAGATAAGGATTAGAATATCTGATCCAGTTTTTGGAGATGAGAAAGACACTTGAGAGATTAATCAACATCACTTCACACGTCAGGAACGTACCACAGGATGGGATAGATCTAAATCTTGGAAAGCTGGGTCCCTTCTAAAAGCTCTTAATCCCAAAGCCAGGGGTAATGTATAATTTATTTCATTTGCAGTAATTATAAATCGCTCCAATTGGCATATAGTTGAGACCCCATTATTAGTGGGTCAATAGTGTTAAAATAATAATTTTATGGGACATTTTAATGAACGTGCACATCATTAGAATTCCTGTAATATTGAGATCTCTGATCGGATTTTATTATCCGTAGTTAGGCCAACGGGCATATCTTACTGCCATATTCTTTGATTGAGCATAAGGGATTTTACACAGATTCATTTCTATTGTTTTTTTGTTGTTGCATTATAATATTTTGATAATCAATACACTAATTGGTAATAATTTGATAAAAGGAAAAAGTAGTATTGTATTGTACTTGGTGTAGTAAATTAAGTGAGCCCGGCGTAAACAGTGGAGCACCATCTTGTGGTCAATTTTGATATTATCCTTGTATTCATTTGTATGCCATTTTTACTGCATGTATTTATAATAAATTATATTTTATATAATTAGTTGCACCCTGTTTCATTATCTGCACAAATTAACTTTAGATATCATCAATAAAATAACTGGCGTTTATATGTCAGCTAATAAAAATTTTCATATTTCATAAAAATATGAAATCATTCGCGAATCGTCCCGGCCTATGTTCGTCCATCACTACAGTTATCTACCCCTATGACAGGAATCACATATTGTACAGTGGAGCTAATGCATCTCTGGGACATGACAGCCACGGAAAGATTGATTTGAAGAACAGTTCTTCAGCTATGTTCATTCTATTATATCTGAAATTTCATTTTCACCAGTTATCAGAGGATGATACAGGAATCAATATCTACCTTTATAGCTTTTTTTTTTTTATATAGTTTTCCATTATAAAATTGCAGTGACTTTACCAAAAAATACAAACCAAGAAAAGACATTTAGTTTGCTGCTTGAAAATGTTGCCTATTTTCAGACTTAAATGGTTATTAGCTCTTCATACAATGTTGCATAAGTCAATAGTACAAGTGACCACAAGAAAATTTGTAATATATTTTATCAGTGAGAAATGTCTAGTTCTCCTATTATCAGCTGTTACCAACCCTACTCCTCTGCTAATTGCTTTTCACTTTTAATAATGCCTTTTTCCCGTCCAGGAAGGATCATCTCTGCAGAAGGATGATATTACACAATGCAGTATGGAAAGGGGAGAAGTGAGCAGGAGCTGAAGAGACACACATAGACAAGCAGACTGCGCAACTACATAGGAAGGTTATAACTCAGCACAAGTGCTTTATTCACAAGAACACAGGTCAGTATGTCTCTGTAAAGCCCTCCATTATTCCATTATCCTGGGGCTGCTTCTCATTAACTGTGAGACAGTTAGGAAGGAGATTCTCCTACTTTCTCTGTGCAGTGGATAAGCAGCTGGTTTCTACCCATCATGTCTGAGAAACCAGATATTCAGCAAGCAGAGCGGAAAACTGTTTAAATAATGACAGAAACAAGTTATATAATGGCCAGAAATAGTGTTATTCTTCATGTACACACTTTAATATTGATTAATGCAAAGTTTGTTCAAAGTTTTAACTCTTTCATGCCAGGTGAATTTTTAATGACTTCAGTTTTTTTATGTCACGTATTTCTTAGCATTTTCTTCCCTCTGCACCCATCATTTCTCATTCAGTTCTTCCTGAGCTTAGCTCTAGAAAAAGTGAGTACTACTATACCTGCTATGCTAATCTGCATACCTAGGAGCACCCTGACCCTCAACCCATGATTTACACCTACTTGTAAGCAAAGGGTTCTGATTGGTGTACTGGGTGAGTTCCTCATATTCACCCAGCCTTAGGTAATGTCTATAATCATCTGCTCCTAGCAGCCTATCTGCAAATTCCTGCAAGAGGGTGTCTCATCTGTGGTGCACAAGCCATCTGGACATTATATTTATATTGCCCTGTTATTTTTATATTCTATTACTACACAATTGTTTATACCTGTGCCTATTTATCATATACTAGCAGAAGGACCCGGTTTTAATGTTTCTGTGTGTCGTTAAAAGATATAGACAGTATCCCCAATAACAGTGACCTCTATAGCACCCCGACCCACTGTCTGCTAAGCTTTGGATCTAATCCTATCCTGTGTTATACTGTCTGCTGAGCTGTGTATTTAATCCTATCCTGTGTGATACTGTCTGATGAGCTGTATATCTAATCCTATCCAATGTGATACTGTCTGCTGAGCTGTGTATCTAATCATACCCTGTGTGATACTGTCTGCTTAGCTGTGTATTTAATCCTATCCTGTGTTATACTGTCAGCTGAGCTGTGTATCTAATCCTTGCTGATCTGTGTACCTAATCATATCTTGTGTGATACTGTCTGCTGAGCTGTGTATCGAATCCTATCCTGTGTGATACTGTCTGATGAGCTGTGTATCTAATCCTATCCAATGTGATACTGTCTGCTGATCTGTGTATCTAATCATACCCTGTGTGATACTGTCTGCTGAGCTGTGTATCTAATCATATCTTGTGTGATACTGTCTGCTGAGCTGTGTATCTAATCCTATCCTGTGTAATATTGTCTGCTGAGCTTTGTATTTAATCCTGTCCTGTGTGATACTGTCTGCTGAGCTGTTGTCACGGAAGGTGTACAGGAAACAAGACAACACAAAATGCATATACGACTCACTGGATCCAAAACTAAGGAACAAAAAGGGAGACCCCTGCATCAGACCTGGCACTCTCCCTGACTGCTCAGCCTATGCAAAAATCCCAATGGTAGATGATCGCATATCCTCGTACCTCGACTGTATAACACCTGAACACCCTATAATAGTGAGGGGACACGACCACCGGCTCCCTACACTAGATACGGAGGGAGTCAGGGTCACCTGGGATCCAGCAAACAGAAAAACACAAATGAATGCACAACACTTATCTTGTAGAAGACTGGGAAGTAGGATCAGCATGCACACACACTCCAGGAAGGAATATAAACCGCACACTGATGCACTATGGGGAGGAATTTAAAGGGATGCAATCAGTACAACTACATGACAGCTGAGAGAGGCTGACGAGATGAGGAACTGAAAGCAAAACAAAGGAAGCGCAAGGAGGAGGTTCTGAAAGGCATCTGTCAGAGATTCTCAGATGTCTGGTGGTGACAGTACCCCTCCTTCTACGAGTGGACTCCGGACACTCAGAGCCCACCTTCTCAGGATGGGACCTATGGAAAGCCCTGATGAGACGAGTGGCCTTAATGTCCGTCACTGGGACCCACATCCTCTCCTCAGGACCATAACCCTCCCAATGAACGAGGTACTGGAGAGAACCGCGGACAACACGAGAATCCACAATCCTGGAGACCTGAAATTCAAGATTACCATCAACCATAATCGGAGGAGGAGGCAAAGACGAGGGTACAATGGGTTGGACATAAGGTTTTAATAAGGACTTATGAAAAACATTATGGATCTTCCAAGTCTGAGGAAGATCAAGACGGTAGGCAACAGGATTGATGACGGACAAGATTTTGTAAGGCCCAATAAACTTAGGACCCAACTTCCAGGAGGGAACCTTCAATTTGATATTCTTAGTAGACAGCCATACCAGATCACCAACATTCAGGTCCGGACCAGGCACACGTCTCTTATCTGCCACACGCTTAAATCTCTCACTCATGCTCTTTAGATTATCCTGAATCTTTTGCCAAATAGATGACAAAGACGAGGAGAATCTGTCCTCATCAGGTAAACCAGAAGACCCCTCTCCAGAGAATGTCCCAAACTGCAGATGAAACCCATATGCACCAAAAAATGGTGACTTATCAGAGGACTCCTGACGACGGTTATTTAAAGGGCATGTGTCAGCAGATCTGTACCTATAATACTGGCAGATCTGTTGCATGTGCACTTGGCTGCTGAAGGCATCTGTGTTGGTCCCATGTTCATAAGTGCCTGCATTGCTAAAAAAAAATCATGTTTTACTATATGCAATATATATTTATTGACACATGTGCCCTATCCACTGCAGCCCCTAATCTTGTCCATTTTTTGCAGATGAGTCTAGCCCTTTCTATTGATGAGAGAGAAAAAACAGAGTGCACATGGAAGGGCAATATAAGCGTTGTGCATTAGAACACAAGACAGACTATATAGAAACATGAAAAAAAACTTTTATTTGAAATTTGAGTAATGAAAACTTATCTTGTAATCTTTTGTATGAGGATCACTTCAAGCCCTTATTTCCAGACCTTGCGCTACTAGTCATAGTTATACTGTATATTGATCTTATTCCAGGACCATATAGCCTATAGGATGGCACCAGGCCATACAAAATGTATTGTACTGAAGCTGAAGAAGAATTTCATTTCCAAGTAAAAAATCCATGTCCTAAAGCAGATCGGATATTGGTCAAACAGCAGAAATGGAAATGTGTTCCATTATTACATTGTATTCAGAAATAAAAATGGTCAGAAGAGCATTATATTAATGTAATTCTTCAGTAATCTAATCCTCAATTCTGCAGCTAGGAGAGCCAGCAGCTGGACATCAGCATTAGGCTTTATGGATCCTGCCTAAAGCCTTTATTAAAATATGTCTATATCTTTACACAATGCGTGCTCCCTGGGTATCAGATAACGTGTGTAAGATGCTCCCATGTTTTATGAATAAACGATATGTGAGCCAGAGAAGAATATATGGGGAATCATAATCCAGTACACTAAGGGTAGGTTTAGCGAATCCAGCAGGCTTTTCTGGCAGAAAAGAGCCTGACGGATTTCCCCAGATCCGGCCTGGCCGGATACTGCCATTCGCCGCTGGACCCCTTTAACTATAATGGGGTCCTGCTGGGATCCAGCCACTTTGCAGCATATGTGCCAGTTTTCAGCCAACCAAAAAACGTTGCAAGCCGGAAAGCATCCAGATCCCCATTGGATCCCATTATAGTCAAAGTGGTCCAGCACATACAGCAATAACACAAAAAATAAAAATAAAAAAAAATGATATTTTTCAATTGGGGCCAGGGTAGCGCTTGGAAGTCTTGGTCATGCTCTTCTAATCAGTGTCGGACATTTCTAGCGGTATGACATGTCGGATTAACTTGCTGGAGGATCCCATCTGCCTCAGGGAATACATGTATGGATGTAAGTGATCTGCAAAGATGGATTCATACCCTAATCTGTTGAGAGTGCCTTCCACATGGATGAATGGGCCTAAAGAATGCCACAAAAATAATCCCCAAATCCTAACTCTGCTGCCACCAGCTTGTGTTTTTCCAGCAATGGTTGCAGGGTGTTTGTTCTCTGATGATTCTCGCATGACACGCCAATGTCTACTCGTTGAATGAAGCAGAAAACATTGGAGAAGGCAACCGTTTTCCAATCAGCAGAGGTCGAATTCCGATACTGCAGCGTAAATTGAAGCTTTTTGTGTCAATGCAACTTCATTAGCAGAGGTGTAGTAACCATTTGTGTGTTTCTGAGCCCATTATCCAGTAGGGTTTGCTGAACAGTTTTAGATGTTCTTTTAGAAGCATAGCCAACGCTATGCGTTCATAGCCGGCTTTTAGCCTTCATAGCTGACTTTCATCCCTCACATCAATGGCTTGTGATGCTCCACAGTTTCCACTACACTTATTCACAATGGTGCCATTTATCCACTCACAATGCACTTTCACCAAAGCCGCATCCGAACAATTCACAAACTACACAGTCTCAGAAATGCTGCAATCCTTGGCCTGAAAGCCAATAATTATCGCTTCCTACAACTCTGATAAATCGCCCCTTTCAACTGTGACAGTGACGAGGGATATGTGTGCAGACAGCCTATTATAAGCCAGCTCATGACACGTGACTTCTTTCATGAGCTACGAAAGTAGGAAGTGGTCATAATAATGTTACTCAACTGTGTTTCTACATAAATATACCAGCTACTCCAGCTTCACAGGTACATCTTGTCAGGAAAGGGTAGGAACAAAGCAGCCCTGTGTTCCACCCACACCACTGCCCCTACCTACTTGCACAATTCGTTCTAAGTGACAGGCCACAACTGGACGGCAGTCCCTTCTTACACAAGTGCAGGGGCCTAAACCAAAATGGGAAAGGAGGGAGTAGTAAGAAAGAGGTAAAAACCAGACTGGGTCAGAATCCAAAATCAGATACAAAAACATAGCAAAGTGAGACCAGGAGAAATCATCAGAGACAAAGTCAGCAGGTAAAGATGAGGTCGCAAACTAGCAGAGTCAAATACCAGGAGGTCACGTCAGATGCAAAATCAGTCATCAGAGGCAATGTCAAAGTCAACAGGCAAATGTCAGTGATCCAGAGTAGCAAGCACACAGCAGCTAGTGAGGCTTGGTAAGAACACCAATCATAGGCACTTGTGGCCAGCAGCTGCCTCTTTAAATAGCCCGCCTCTGGAGACATGTGATGCCGGCACAGAGCCTGATTGGTCTAGTGTCCTGGCTCCCTGATAGGTCAAGTAGCCCCTCTGCTAGTGGGGTTGGTTGCAGTAGCAACAGAGTGACTCATGTGATGATGCCATATCGCGGCCAGACTCGCTGCGTGAGTGCAGACAAGTAAGTGCGTGATGCATCTACTATATTTTAGCGTATTTAGTGTATTTAGTGAATTTTAGTGTATTTTTATGGGTGTCAGTGAATGGAATGGTTGGCACCCTGATGCATGGTGACATCACTGCAGAGAATGAGAATGAGGACCCAGAATCCCTTATTCTAAGAGTTGTTAGAAGTCCTCGCAGTTGGATCCCTGTTTATGTTGATTAGTAAATGATATTTTAATATATTAAGTGGATTATCCTATAATTTAAAAGGGTTTTCCAAGACTTTAATACTGATCTGATTGGTGGGAGTCCGACACCTGGTACCACTGCCAATCAGCTGTATGAGAAGGTCCCGGCACTTCTGTAAGCCCAGCGGCCTTCTCCTTGCTCACCAAGCACAGCTCCGTACATTGTATAGCGGCTGTGCTTGGTACTGTGCTTAGCCCTATTCACTTCTACGGGGCTGAGCTGCTCCTAGGCCACATAACCTATGAACATGTAGTCACTGGATTAGGAAAAGCAGAGAAAATGCTGTGGTGCTACTGCGAGAGCCGATGCCTTCTCAAACAGCTGATCGGTGGGGGTCACGGGTATCAGACACCCACCAATCACATACTGATGGCCTATCCAGAGGATAGGTTATCAGTATTACAGTCCCCGAAAAAAAATCTTTTTTAATGTAATATAAAATTTAAATCAATTAAATACATTACAATATCTTTTTAATAAAGCCAAACATTCTGGTAGCTTAGGGTGCGTGTCCTTTCTCAGGGGATGTGCCTTTTCTGCTGTGGCCCTCTCTCTGTAACTGTTAGTGTCTAACAGAAGATAATGCTGGTGGCAGTTGAAGGCATAGAACTGGTGCCACCACCTGAGCAAAGTGGACAGAAAAATAAGGAAATGAACAAACAGCAGATGGTGCTATACAGATACAGATTGAATAACTCAGGGGCTATACCAAACTTTCAGTTACATGCAATTACAAAAGGTTTGAAAAATGTAAGATATTTCTGGTAGGACATCCATTTTAACAGAACTTGTAAAAACAATTATTTCTCCTTCATACAGCTCTGATATCACAAGGCTGAGATATATATTCTATATATGTACTTCACCAGTGCTAACAAAATGCATTTTGGGTATGACTTAAACAGCTGCTGGTGTTTATATAGAGAACACTGTTTCATTGTCCTGTAGAACCTAAAAAGATGTTAAAAATTACTTAAAAAATAATAGCAATTTTAAAAAGTTATTTTCTAGTCTAAAGGACAGAACCGATCACATCCTCTAGGCCTGACACCTGTCAGTTAATTTGTCACTGCGGAGATAGACAAACACTTATGCAGCAATTCCCCATCAGATAAAGTTGATTGTGGGGGGCTTCTAGCAGTGCTACCTACAAAATAAGTCCATTTCAAAGTTCCTAAGGCTAGACAACCACTCTGAGGGTCTCAACGCCAGTTAGAAATGTTATTCCCAGTAAAAGAAACAGCATTCCTGGGTGTCAACAATTAGATTGGGAGCAGCCGATCCTGCACCAACTGTCCTCAGTCTCCTCTTCCATATATGTCCATGTAGGGGCCAACTGATTTCTGTATTTGTAATCCTGTCTGATTGTAGCTAGTGATGATCGGCAGGGGTCATATTCGAATTCGCGATATTTCGCAAATATTTTTTTAGAATATTCGTCAAATATTCGAAAATTCACGATTTTTTTTTTCTTGAAAAAAATCAGCAAGGTAATGATTGTGTAATATGCGAATTTTCGTGATTAGAATTTTCGGATTAGAATTTTTATTGTGAATTTTTCAACTTACAACTATTAGACAAAGAAGATTATAGCACTATATTAGCTAAATTGCTCTATATTCGATTTTTGGAATATTCGCTATATTGCTATAACAGTTTTTTCGAATATTCGTAATATATAGCAATATAGCGAATAGTCGAAAAAAACGAATATAGAGCAATTTAGCTAATATAGTGCTATAATCTTTTTTTTTATAGTTGTAATTTTTTTCCAATCTGAACTTCAGATGAGAAAAAAATTACAACTATTAGACAAAGTAGATTATAGCACTATATTAGCTAAATTGCTCTATATTAGTTTTTTTTCGAATATTCGCTATATTGCTATAACTTTGTTTTTTCGAATATTTGTAATATTCTAAAACAAGAATATATAGCAATATAGCGAATATTCGAAAAAAAACTAATATAGCGCAATTTAGCTAATATAGTGCTATAATCTTCTTTGTCTAACCCTGCTTTCACACCTTTCACACGCGTTTTTATGCGCGTTTTTTGTAATAGTAAACGCGCGTTTGACGCGCGTTTGTGTGATTGACTGCAGTGTCCTATGGCCACAAACGCGCGTCAAAACGCCCCAAAGAAGCTCAAGAACTTGATTATGCGTCGGGCATTTTACAGCGCGATCGTACGCGCTGTAAAACGCCCAGGTGAGAACCATTCTCATAGGAAAGCATTGGTTTTCATGTGTTGAGCGTTTTACAGCGCGTTTGAACGCGCTGTAAAACGCTCAGGTGTGAACTTAGGGTAAAAGTTTAAAAATTCGCAATAAAAAAAATTCAAATCCGAAAATTCGAATTACGAAAATTCGCATATTACACAATCATTACCTTGCTGATTTTTTCAAGAAAAAAAAATCGTGCATTTTCGAATATGACCCCTGCCGCTCATCACTACTCCTAAAGTCAAGTATATTGCAGCCTTCTTATTGGCCCACAAGCTAGAAGCAGGAAGGGATCATGTGTACTGATTAAAAAAATAAAAAATAAATAGGAAAAAGAAATCGGATATTCGAAATTACGAATATATATAACTATATTCAAAATATTCGCGAATTTTCTAAGTACCTATATTCGCGATAAAAAATTAGAAATTCGAATATTCGTGATCAACACTAATTGTAGCTAGAGTTAGGGCTTAGACGAAGTACGTAGATGCCCTTTGTCTGAGACCTGAAAAAATTTGGAACACCTGGTCTGGTCATCCTGGCTCCTGGAGCGTAGCTCCCATTTTTTGCCCTCTCCACCTGTCTGGAAGTGATATGTCATCTAAATGTATGTCACTGCTGCCAGCAACCAGTGCCGGCAACCAGTGTTTGGCAGGGGTGACATACGTGCACGTCACACTTCCATCATAGGAGCAGAAAAATGGAAATCAAGCCATGAGCGAACCTTCGCATGATGGAAACCAACCGTGGCGGATGGACCCCATTGTAAGTTGGTGTCTGTCATTATAACACGGAAAAATAGAGCGGTCTGCTGCATTGCTGTTTCCAGCAAATATGGAGGAATCTGTAGCAGGAGGAATCAGACAGATGTGATTAGAGCATTCTACGGTGAGAAGGGCATACAGACAGATTAGAACATGGCATGCTTACATGAGAAACTGATAAGGCTCCTGGGAAATGACTGCAACTTCCACACATTATCTAATTTGCTATTACACTCCCTTTTTTAATACAAGATCTCTTTTTGGATCTACTTTCTCAAAGTGACCACATTATAGGTTTCTGGTGGGATTTGTTGTTCTGAGGTACAGAATTATGACCATATTTGAAGAGAGCGTAAGAACAAGAAAAACCTTTAGAACTATGATTTTCTATTGAGCGAGTCTCCACTTTGAAACCATAGCATTCACTGAGTCACAGTCTGTAGATACCATTCACAAAAAAGCCTGATGGAATAACTGGCTGCTATTGATGTGACTGAAGCGCGTAGGGTTTAATCAATGTACTGTATGTCATCTGTAAGATTGATGGGATTTGAGTGATGGGGAAGCATACTCAGACACTGCATGCTTGTTAGTCTCATACGTTACAGTCTGCAGGTGGTGGATTTGTCTGATAATTGATTGTTACTTGGATGTCTAGGAGATTGATCAGAATTATTTGATCAGCAGAGCTAACAGTCAAGAATTATTATCCTGATTCTTGAGTTTCTCAGCTTCGTTTACACAATGGGGGGGGTTTCATTAAATTTGCACCAGAAAACTAGTGTCAAAAAGACACATTTTCGGTGCATAGCATGTTTGCCCAACAAATTTGTGACTTTTTACATTTTTCTGCCATTCTTACCACTTTTGTAAAGCTGGTAGAAAGGTCAGCATGGTTAGCTTTGTTATTTAGGTGCCTTCCAAACTCCTCAAGAAGGTGCTATCTTATTCCAGTAGGGCAGTGGAATGAGAAAAGTGTTATGTTTCATATGTGCCAAATGTATTTAAACACAGTTCAACAGTTGGTAAATTTGGTGCCAAGTATGCCAACGCTGAATGAAAAACAAAAAATGCCCAATTTTAGGGCCCTCAGGATAATTTCACAAGTACTCAATTTGGTCAGTGGACCGACAAAAATCCCTGTAGGGGTCCTAAACTAAATAACTTTATTGTTAAATATCTAAAATCTAAAGACCTACAGGGATTGGTTAAAACTATCAGGAATGAGAGGGGGGTGACGGTTCCTCACTTGCAATTGGTGCCACCTCACACTTTATGGACCATTTGGTTATTATATGGGCGCAGAGCCTGTCACAGAACTGAGGATAGCTAGACTACATTAAAGGGCTTCCGTCACCCCCAAAACCCTATTTTTTTTGTTTTGGGGCTTGTTAAAATCGTTATTTAACGACTGTTCCATATATAGGGATCTTACCTTTGTCTGTGGCTTCTTTTCATTAAAAAACTATATTTTAAAATATGCAAATCGCTTCAATACCAGCAAGTAGGGTGTCTACTTGCTGGTAGCCGCCGCAAAAAAAGCCCCCTCCTCTTGTTGATTGACAGGGCCAGCAGCGATCTCCTCCTCCGGCTGGCCCTGTCAGCATTTCAAAAATCCCGCGCCTGTCTTAATTCGGCGCAGGCGCTCTGAGAGAAGGAGGCTCGCCTCCTCAGCACTCCTCAGCACTCCCTCAGTGCGCCGATGACGTTACCGAAAGAGAATGACGTCACGCAGGCGCACTGTGGAGTGCTGAGGAGGCGAGCCTCCTTCTCTCAGAGCGTCTGCGCCGAATGAAGACAGGCGCAGGATTTTTGAAATGCTGACAGGGCCAGCCGGAGGAGGAGATCGCTGCTGGCCCTGTCAATCAACAAGAGGAGGGGGCGATTTTTTGCGGCGGCTACCAGCAAGTAGACGCCCTACTTGCTGGTAGTAAAGCGATTTGCATATTTTAAAAGATAGTTTTTTTAATGAAATGAAGCCACAGACAAAGGTAAGATCCCTATATAGGGAATAGTCGTTAAATAACGATTTTAACAAGCCACAAAAAAAAAAGGGTTTTGGGGGTGACAGAAGCCCTTTAAGGATCAGGTGTAGTGTACATGTGTGGTACTGCTGTGCGAGACTGAGAGTTCATTAATAAACAATTAGGTGCAATCTAAGTTGCTACCATTGAATGTTATCTTACAGTCTCCCAGAAACTCGTAGCAATTATTGCCAATGGTAATGGAATTGTTTGATTCATGCAACTCACATTTGATCAATTAGCATTCAGACCAAGGGTACTAATCAGTTCTGTTGTATAGGTACTGTGGCTCAGTACCAACACACAAAACTTAATTCCTGTCCCTAAAAGCTTTATCTCTGTATTGTGTATCACAGGCCTAAGATATCTGCCCCTGTACAAACAATGGCGGTCACACACATACACGGGTCACATTCAACCTTCATTCCTGCCTAAAATGGCGCGCCTAACACTGCTCCACCCTCCACATGTTTCGCTGCCATGCGGCTTCATCAGGAGTTTGGAGCAGGGCCAGTGGTGCAATGGATAACGCGTCTGACTACGGATCAGAAGATTGTACAGTCGTGACCCAAAGTTTTGAGAATGACACAAATATTAGTTTTCACAAAGTTTGCTGCTAAACTGCTTTTAGATATTTGTTTCAGTTGTTTCTGTGATGTAGTGAAATATAATTACACGCACTTCATACGTTTCAAAGGCTTTTAACGACAATTACATGACATTTATGCAAAGAGTCAGTATTTGCAGTGTTGGCCCTTCTTTTTCAGGACCTCTGCAATTCGACTGGGCATGCTCTCAATCAACTTCTGGGCCAATTCCTGACTGATAGCAACCCATTCTTTCAGAATCACTTCTTGGAGTTTGTCAGAATTAGTGGGTTTTTGTTTGTCCATCCGTCTCTTGAGGATTGACCACAAGTTCTCAATGGGATTAAGATCTGGACCCAAAATGTCAACTTTTTGGTCCCCAGCCACTTAGTTATCACTTTTGCCTTATGGTGCTCCATCGTGCTGGAAAATGCATTGTTCTTCACCAAACTGTTGTTGGAAGAAGTTGCTGTTGGAGGGTGTTTTGGTACCATTCTTTATTCATGGCTGTGTTTTTGGGCAAAATTGTGGGTGAGCCCACTCCCTTGGATGAGAAGCAACCCCACACATGAATAGTCTCAGGATGCTTTACTGTTGATATGACACAGGGCTGATGGTAGCGCTCACCTTTTCTTCTCCGGACAAGCCTTTTTCCTGATGCCCCAAACAATTGGAAAGAGGATTCATCGGAGAATATGACTTTGCCCCAGTCCTCAGCAGTCCATTCACCATATTTTCTGCAGAAGATCAATCTGTCCCTGATGCTTTTTTTGGAGAGAAGTGGCTTCTTTGACACCAGGCCATCTTCCAAAAGTCTCCGCCTCACTGTGTGTGCAAATGCGCTCACACCTGCCTGCTGCCATTCCTGAGCAAGCTCTGCACTGGTGGCACTCCGATCCCGCAGCTGAATCCTCTTTAGGAGACGATCCTGGTGCTTGCTGGACTTTCTTGGACGCCCTGAAGCCTTCTTAACAAGAATTTAACCTCTTTCCTTGAAGTTCTTGATGATCCTATAAATTGTTGATTGAGGTGCAATCTTAGTAGCCACAATATCCTTGCCTGTGAAGCCATTTTTATGCAACGCAATGATGGCTGCACGCATTTCTTTGCAGGTCACCATGGTTAACAATGGAAGAACAA
Organism: Bufo gargarizans; assembly: GCF_014858855.1. Lineage (NCBI taxonomy): Eukaryota > Metazoa > Chordata > Amphibia > Anura > Bufonidae > Bufo > Bufo gargarizans. The sequence continues at coordinate 483,626,666 of NC_058082.1, forward strand.
TGATTTCAAGCATCACCCTCCTTTTAACAGGTCAAGCCTGCCATTTTAACCCAATCAGCCTGACATAATGATCTCCAGCCTTGTGCTCGTCAACATTCTCACCTGAGTTAACAAGACGATTACGGAAATGATCTCAGCAGGTCCTTTAATGACAGCAATGAAATGCAATAGAAAGTTTTTTTGGGGATTAAGTTAATTTTCCTGGCAAAGAAGGACTATGCAATTCATCTGATCACTCTTCATAACATTCTGGAGTATATGCAAATTGCTATTATAAAAACTTAAGCAGCAACTTTTCCAATTTCCAATATTTATGTAATTCTCAAAACTTTTGGCCATGACTGTAGGTTCGACTCCTACCTGGCTCGTGAATGTCGCCGTGATCGTATAGTGGTTAGTACTCTTTGTTGTGGCCGCAGCAACCCCAGTTCGAATCCGGGTCACGGCATTCACACTTTGCATCTCTCAATAAATTTATTTAGTTTAGGACCCCTACAGGGATAATTGTCGGTCCACTGACCAAATTGAGTACTTAAGTATGCCAATGCTGACTCAAAGCAAAATTCCGCCCACTATGCCATTTTATCAAGCACATAAACAAATTAAAAGTAAAGCAGTAAATTATACCATAAGGTATCTTGATTCTTAAATCATAGTGGCTTAAAAAAGGAATCATGATGGGAATCAGCTATGCCATCATGTAGCACGTTAGAGGCAGCGTGTAAGGCGGCTTTCCCTATTAATGCCGTAAATGCACCACACCGAGGACTGATAATATGAATTGGCTACTTTAAAGGGAACCTGTCACCTGGATTTTGGGTATAGAGCTGAGGACATGGGTTGCTAGATGGCCGCTAGCACATCCGCAATACCCAGTCCCCATACCTCTGTGTGCTTTTATTGTGTAAAAAAACGATTTGATACATATGCAAATCTGAGATGAGTCAGAGCTTGAAAATATGACTCTTCTCTGGTCAAACAAGTAAGATATGACTCTTTTATGTTAATTTGCATATGTATCAAATCGTGTTTTTTTACACAATAAAAGCACACAGAGCTATGGGTACTGGGTATTGTGGATGTGCTAGCGGCTATCTAGCAACCCATGTCCTCAGCTCTATACCCCAAATCCCGGTGACAGGTTCCCTTTAAGTGCAAATGAGGTGTGTAATAGACACTGCTAGATCGGGGTCTGTTCGGACTCCTGGGAAAACATTGTGTAGGCGTCCTCTATGTTATAGAATGAAGAAAAGTGGCAACAGCTTATAAAAAGCAGGAGTGTAGGTGAAAGATGAAAAAAAATCACAGCTATAATACTATATGTTGAAAGACTGCAACTAGTAGCACTATCAAAATAGTCTTCCACCATGCACTGCCCAAATAATACCATCCTACAGTGATACTGCCTGATAAAGACCATAGCATTTTCACCGTTTACCCTCTCTGTAATCTGTCTTGAAATATATAAGATCGGACAGCTCTCCTGACATGACATGTGATGGGGACATTAGATAGAGAAAATCAATACTGACATCCCACCAAGAATGAAGTCTTTAATGGAGTGCTGACTAATGTATGTGTGTAACAGAGTTTATACCTTTTAGCCCCTCCTGCAGTGTGCAGCACGTATGTCTCTGAGATAACCACTTCTCAAAAATGTGGCCTCAGCACAATGGCTATGGCTATGATCTAACTAGCCCTAACCCACTACATTATAAGGAAGAATATAAAAGAGACAATTAAAGGGGACTGAACCAATCAGTATTTCAAAATGCGCTATGCCATGGCCATAGTGATAGCCCAGCGATGCAGCCCCTTTGAATACCTGATCAGCAGTGTATCTGGAGTAAGATGCTGATAAATGTAATATGGACAGCCTATCCTAAGGATAGTTTGTGAATCTATAAAGGGGTTATGCTATGATTGATATAAAAAAATAAAAAACGGACATCACATTACTATCTCTTTCTAACAAATTTAGAACCAGCCCTGTACCTCACATGAATCTCTCCATTTACTTAAAGAGGACCTTTCACCAGAATAAAACTTCTAAACTAAATATACAGGCATGGAGAGCGGCGTCCAGGGACCCCCCTGCACTTACTGTTATACCTGGGCGCCGCTCCGTTCTCCCGTTATAGCCTCCGGTATCTTTACAGTTAGGCTCCACCCAGGGGAACCTGCCGGCGCCTCCTTCTCCCATGCTGCAGCGCTGGCCAATCACAGCGCTCAGCTCATAGCCTGAGAGGCTTTTTTCTCTCTCAGGCTATGAGCTGAGCGCTGTGATTGGCCAGCGCTACATGCATACATACATGGGAGAATGAGCCGACGGCAGGTTCCCCTGGGTGGAGCCTAACTGTAAAGATACCGGAGGCAATTACGGGAGAACGGAGCGGCGCCCAGGTATAACAGTAAGTGCAGGGGAGTCCCTGGGCGCCGCTCTACATGCCTGTATAGTTACTTTAGAAGTTTTATTCTGGTGAAAGGTCCTCTTTAACTAGAGTGTGTTCAGTGGGGCGTGTCCTTTCTCAGAGGCATGTCCTTTCTGTTGCAGCTCCCTCCCTGTAATGGTTACAGGTTCTAACAAAAGATACAGTTGGTGGCAGTTGAAGGATGGAATCGAACATGAATGACCATGCTCATCCTGATCAGTAGGTGGACGTGAACATTAAACACCAGAGGGCACGAGTATAATGAAGTAAAGAGAATGTCACACATCTGTAACATTTTTGCAACATAAAATAAACTACAAAAGTAACTTTTTTCATGCTGAATTACATCAGAATAGCACTTAATAATGGCCCAACCCCTTTAATCCCTGGAAAACCCCTTTAAAGTATCTTAGTGACAGCAAGGAACAGCAAAGAAGTAATCTAATTTCCTCCTATAAATAATAATAGTAATAATATTTATTTATATTGCGCCACCATATGCCGCAACGCTTTACAAATTCATAGGGTCCATGTACAAAACAAAAGTTACTGGCTAATATACAACTGCTCGCAAGAGCTTACAATCTATGAGGAATTGGGGGTGACACATAAGGTACTTGATTGTGGTAAGTAGGATTCGAGCCATTATTGAAGTGACAGGAGTGGTGCCGGCCGATCGGCTTCAGGTTTGGGACTGCTAGAGGATCGAGTTTAAGACAGAGGAGTTGGTGGGGGAAAGGTTCAGTCGGGGAGAAGTTATTTTTGGTAGCTTGATAAGCCTGCCTGAAAAGATGTGTTTTTAAGGCACGTTTGAAGGTGGAGAAGTTGTGGATTGACCTAGTATTCCGGGGCAGAGTATTCCAGAGAGTAGGTGCAGCTCGAGAAAAGTCTTGAAGATGGGAGTGAGAGGTACCAATTATGGAGGTTATTAGTCTTAGGTCGCTAACAGAACGGAGAGCACGAGTAGGGTGGTAGATGGAGATGAGGGAGGAGATATATGGAGGTGCAGCACTGTGGAGAGCTTTGAGGGTGAGAAGTTTGAACTGTATTCTGTGGTGGATGGGCAACCAGTGAAGTGACGGCACAGACTAGTAGCATCAGTGTAGCGGTTGGATGGATAGATGAGCCTGGCTGCAGCATTTAGGACAGACTGGAGGGGGGAGAGTTTAGTGAGAGGGAGACTGATTAGTAATGCGTTGCAGTAGTCAAGATGAGAATAAATCAAGGCAACAAGAGTTTTTGCTGTTTCCACCGTAAGATAAGGGCAGATTCTGGCGATATTCTTGAGGTGCAGACGACAAGAGCGTGTAAGTGATTGAATATGGGGAACAGAGGAAAGATCATAGTCAAATGTAGTAGAGTAGAGGACCTAGCACTGAGCCTTGAGGAACGCCAACATCAAGAGGAAGAGGAGAAGAAGTAGAAGAGCCAGCGAATGATACACTAAAGGAGCAGCCAGAGTGACAGGAAGAGAACCAAGCATACGATAACTCAATGCTCTGTGACCTGTATGAAAGTACATATATTCTCATAATTGAATTATGCAATGTATAAGTGATGAACAGTACAGGGAGTGCAGAATTATTAGGCAAATTAGTATTTTGACCACATCATCCTCTTTATGCATGTTGTTTTACTCCAAGCTGTATAGGCTCGAAAGCCTACTACCAATTAAGCATATTAGGTGATGTGCATCTCTGTAATGAGAAGGGGTGTGGTCTAATGATATCAACACCCTATATCAGGTGTGCATAATTATTAGGCAACTTCCTTTCCTTTGGCAAAATGGGTCAAAAGAAGGACTTGACAGGCTCAGAAAAGTCAAAAATAGTGAGATATCTTGCAGAGGGATGCAGCACTCTTAAAATTGCAAAGCTTCTGAAGCGTGATCATCGAACAATCAAGCGTTTCATTCAAAATAGTCAACAGGGTCGCAAGAAGCGTGTGGAAAAACCAAGGCGCAAAATAACTGCCCATAAACTGAGAAAAGTCAAGCGTGCAGCTGCCAAGATGCCACTTGCCACCAGTTTGGCCATATTTCAGAGCTGCAACATCACTGGAGTGCCCAAAAGCACAAGGTGTGCAATACTCAGAGACATGGCCAAGGTAAGAAAGGCTGAAAGATGACCACCACTGAACAAGACACACAAGCTGAAACGTCAAGACTGGGCCAAGAAATATCTCAAGACTGATTTTTCTAAGGTTTTATGGACTGATGAAATGAGAGTGAGTCTTGATGGGCCAGATGGATGGGCCCGTGGCTGGATTGGTAAAGGGCAGAGAGCTCCAGTCCGACTCAGACGCCAGCAAGGTGGAGGTGGAGTACTGGTTTGGACTGGTATCATCAAAGATGAGCTTGTGGGGTCTTTTCGGGTTGAGGATGGAGTCAAGCTCAACTCCCAGTCCTACTGCCAGTTTCTGGAAGACACCTTCTTCAAGCAGTGGTACAGGAAGAAGTCTGCATCCTTCAAGAAAAACATGATTTTCATGCAGGACAATGCTCCATCACACGCGTCCAAGTACTCCACAGCGTGGCTGGCAAGAAAGGGTATAAAAGAAGAAAATCTAATGACATGGCCTCCTTGTTCACCTGATCTGAACCCCATTGAGAACCTGTGGTCCATCATCAAATGTGAGATTTACAAGGAGGGAAAACAGTACACCTCTCTGAACAGTGTCTGGGAGGCTGTGGTTGCTGCTGCACGGAATGTTGATGGTGAACAGATCAAAACACTAACAGAATCCATGGATGGCAGGCTTTTGAGTGTCCTTGCAAAGAAAGGTGGCTATATTGGTCACTGATTTGTTTTTGTTTTGTTTTTGAATGTCAGAAATGTATATTTGTGAATGTTGAGATGTTATATTGGTTTCACTGGTAAAAATAAATCATTGAAATGGGTATATATTTGTTTTTTGTTAAGTTGCCTAATAATTATGCACAGTAATAGTCACCTGCACACACAGATATCCCCCTAAAATAGCTAAAACTAAAAACAAACTAAAAACTACTTCCAAAAATATTCAGCTTTGATATTAATGAGTTTTTTGGGTTCATTGAGAACATGGTTGTTGTTCAATAATAAAATGAATCCTCAAAAATACAACTTGCCTAATAATTCTGCACTCCCTGTATAGTCTGAGAGGATTACAGCGTATGCATGGGTGAGAAAATAATAAGCGCCTGGCAAATAAAGATGACTGTGGTTACTATATAATTGATAATATTATCACATGCATCACATTTTTCTGGTGACTTACGCTGAGTACAAGATGGCTGAGTGTACAAGGAAGCATGTACTGTAAGTACCTCCATGTACATTCTGTGATGGAATGTAACTCATTGGTACTAGCTTTCAGTATACAGTAAACTAGTACACTAGCTCTCAGTATATCATACACATGCATTGTCTCACTGCTAGTGCAGTGTTCCACTGCTAAAGGGGTTAAAATGTGTAGTATGTATTGTCTGTATGTAACTCACATGAGGAGTTAACAAGCCTTAGTAACCGTAGCTAGCTGGGGCTGTTTCCACCCTCCCTATAGGGAAGAGTGAATGTAAGTGTCTAGACAGACAATGAAGGGAGCAGAAGAAGAAATTACAACTCTAATAAAGATCCATCAGGGAGAAGCAAAAATGTAGAGCAAAAAAAAAAAGAGAATATTGCAGAGCATACCAGTGTTGAGAGGAGGTGCGTGCAGAAGTTCTGTGGAGATAAGCTGTTTTATGGACTTTTGTACTTCACACCTCACTTGTCCAGGAGATGAAAGGCTTTTAGAGTCTGGACATACTTTACAGGCAGACTATGGATCTGCTATGGCCCACATCCTGCTGACCATACTCTGGATCCATTTACTATAAGTACAGCAACCCGTAAAAAGGAACAAAACGTATAATTGTCATTGAGAGGAGGCTGTCCCATGGTTTCACAGTGAAAGTGAGAAGTGTTGCTGCAAGGAAATGTTAAATACAGTGTTCTACTTAAAGCAAATCCATAGTTTATTAGGAAATATAAAAGTCAGTACAAGACATTGTGAACAATGCACCTCCTCTCACCTCTATTACTAAGACTCTGTAGTTAGTAGAAGTGCGTCAGAAGCAGTGCATTTTTTCACAATGTTTTTTTTCCATCACAATATACACTGCTCCTTTCCATAGTTATCACCACCCTGCAATCCATCAGCAGTGGCCGTGCTTATACATCGTGTAACGCATTAACCTCTTAAGGACATAGGGCGTACAGGTACGCCCTTGTGCCCTGGTACTTAAGGACACAGGGCGTACATGTACGCCCTGTGCATTTTCGATCACCGCCGCACGGCGGGCGGTGATCGGAACCCCGTGCCTGCTCAAATCATTGAGCAGGCACTTGGAGCAAATGCGCCGGGGGGTCCGGTGACCCCCCCATGTATGCGATCGCAGAAAACCGCAGGTCAATTCAGACCTGCGGTTTTCTGCGTTTCCGGGTTATTCGGGTCTTTGAAGTCCCGATAACCCGGAACAGGATGGTGATGGTGGTGTGATTTCACCCCACCAATCACCATCCAGCGATCCTGAGTGGTGATGGTGACATCACCACTCAGGATCGCTTTCTGATTGGTCTGTGGGCGGTCCGGCGGCAGATTCAAAAGAGGCAGGCGCTCCTCTCCTCCTCCTTTTGTGTTCCGGAGCCGGAGGAGAGAGGAGCTGCCTGCACGTGTCTGCCACCGCTGCCTGCACCCCGATCTGTGCCCCCCAGGACCCGATCTGTGCCCCCCAGGACCCGATCTGTGCCCCCCAGGACCCCATCAGGTACATAGGGACAGCTAGGGAAAGTTTGGTTTAGGCAGGGAAAAAAAAGGGAAAGTTAGTTTTTGAACTTTGATTGCATCACCCTAAGTTAGGGTGTCTGGGGTCCACAGCACAGCTGTGTGACCCTAGACCCCCCAGGGGTGCTGCCACTTGCCCCCCCCTGCCCCCCCCCACCTTTTTTGGGGTGCATTTTTTTTTTTTTTCGTGTACGCTGACTGTGGCCGGCACTTAGTGTCCGGCCACTGTTAGCGCATCGCACACCCCACCGCTGATCAACTTCGGACGGTTGATCAGCGGTTTTGAATTTTTTTCCCCACATTTTTTGCCCTTTTTTTAGTTAGTTTATTTTATTTTTTTTCTGTTAGTTTTAGGGTGAGTTCGTGAACACCCGTGCCCCCACACACACGCACACAAAATAAAGAGTTACACACACGCACATATACACGCAGACACACACTCCCCTATGGCCCGCCGGACGTTCTCGGCCGAGGAGGCATACGCCCAGATTGCCTCTGACTCCGAGAGTCCCAGTGAGGATGAGGATGACCCCACATTCCTGTTGTCATCCGCATCCTCCTCATCATCTAGCGATGATGATGAGCCCCCAAGGCGGCGGAGACGCCGCCAGGCGGAGCAAGGGGACCGCCATGTTAGGGACCCTGTGGCCCACACTAGTACGAGCAGCTCTGGGGCTCGTACTGGTTTCCCGGCCCACCAGTTAAATCCACCGGAGCCCCCTGCCGGTGAACTTGTCTGGTGTAGCCCAGAGCGATACGAGCCTGTGATTCCTGATTTTGTAGGCCAATCAGGAATCCAGATTTCCACAGTGGGCTACACTGAATATGACTTTTTTTGTCATTTTTTCAGTGACCCACTGGTAAATCTGATGGTGGAGCAGACGAATCTGTACGCCCAACAGTTCGTCGCTCAACACCCGGGCTCCTTTTTGGCCAGGCCCGGTGGCTGGACGCCGGTCAGTGCAGCCGAAATGAGGACATTTTGGGGCCTCGTGCTGCATATGGGCCTGGTCAAAAAACCCAGTGTCAGGCTGTACTGGAGTGGGGACGTCCTATACCAGGCCCCACTTTACAGTACAGCCATGACACGCTCCCGGTTTGAGGCCATCAGGAAATGTCTGCATTATTCCGATAATGCAGCATGTCCCCCCCGAGGTGATCCTGCCCATGACCGTCTGTACAAGATACGGCCGGTCATCGATCACTTTGGGGCCAAATTCATGGAGGCCTATGTACCTGGAAGAGAGGTCGCGGTTGATGAGTCTCTCATTGCGTTCAAGGGGAGACTCATTTTCCGCCAGTATGTGCCCTCCAAGCGGGCGAGGTATGGCGTGAAGCTATACAAAATTTGTGAGAGTACCTCAGGGTACACTTACAAATTTCGTGTGTACGAGGGGCGAGATTCCCGGATTCAACCCCCAGAATGTCCCCCCACTCTGGGTGTTACCGGGAAACTTGTGTGGGACCTTATGTACCCACTGCTGGATAAGGGTTACCACCTTTACGTGGATAACTTTTATACCAGTATCCCCTTGTTCCAGTCCCTTGCCGCCAGATCCACGTCCGCTTGTGGGACCGTGCGGAAAAATCAACGCGGCCTCCCTGCCCACCCCCTCCAGGTACCTATCCCCAGGGGTGAGACCCGTGCCCTTACCACTGGAAACCTGTTGCTGGTCAGGTATAAGGACAAGAGGGATGTCCTTATGCTGTCCACAATTCATGGTAACGGCATCACCCCTGTCCCTGTGCGAGGTACCGCGGCAACGGTCCTCAAGCCCGATTGTATCGTCGCTTACAATCGGTATATGGGAGGAGTTGATCTCTCTGATCAAGTCCTCAAGCCATATAACGCCATGCGCAAAACCCGGGCATGGTACAAAAAAGTTGCGGTCTACTTGGTGCAGGTTGCCATGTACAACTCTTTTGTACTATCCCGAAGCGCTGGCAGCACAGGGACATTCCTCCAGTTCTATGAGGCAGTCCTCAAGGCCCTGATCTTTTCGGACCGGGAAAGAGCAGGCCGGAGTACCTCGGGAACTGTAGGCGCCCGGATCGTCCCTGGCCAACACTTTCCAGGTGTGGTCCCCCATACTGGAAAGAAGGGACGAACCCAAAAAAAGTGCAGAGTGTGTCGCAGGAGGGGGATACGGAAGGACACAACTACTCAGTGCGACACTTGCCCCGATCATCCGGGCCTCTGCATTGACGGTTGCTTCAGGGAGTATCACACTTCCATGGAGTACTAAATTTATATCCCAATTTAGCACTGACATCGGATAAAAAAAACTGGTTCTCAGACTTGAGACACCCAAA